>NC_079410.1:20449370-20644401 GCF_029220125.1 Pseudoliparis swirei | reverse complement strand
TGTGTTACACCTGTGTCACACCCATGTTACACCTGTGTTACACCTGTGTTACACCTGTGTCACACGTGTGTTACACCTGTGTTACACGTGTGTTACACATGTGTTACACGTGTGTTACACCTGTGTCACATGTATATTACACCTGTGTTACACCTGTGTCACACGTGTGTTACACCTGTGTCACATGTGTTACACCTGTGTTACACCTGTGTTACACCTGTGTTACACCTGTGTCACTACACCTGTGTCACACGTGTGTCACACCTGTGTTACACCTGTGTCACACCTGTGTTACACCTGTGTCACACCTGTGTTACACCTGTGTTACATGTGTTACACCTGTGTCACGGTGTACATGTGTTACACCTGTGTTACACCTGTGTGTTACACCTGTACACCTGTGTTACACCTGTGTTACACCTGTGTCACACCTGTGTTACACCTGTTACACCGTGTACACACACCTGTGTCACACGTGTTACACCTGTACACCTGTGTTACACCTGTGTCACATGTGTTACACCTGTGTTACACACGTGTTACTGTGTTACATGTGTTACACCTGTGTTACATGTGTGTTACACCTGTGTGTTACACCTGTGTCACACCTGTGTTACACCTGTGTTACACCTGTGTTACACCTGTGTCACACCCGTGTTACACCTGTCACATGTGTGTTACATCTGTGTTACACCTGTGTTACATGTGTGTGTTACACCTGTGTTACACGTGTTACACCTGTGTTACACCTGTTACACCTGTTACACCTGTGTGTTACACCTGTGTTACACCCGTGTCACACCCGTGTTACACCCGTGTTACACGTGTTACATGTGTTACACCTGTGTTACACCTGTGTTACACCTGTGTTACACCTGTGTTACACCTGTGTCACATGTGTTACACCTGTGTCACACCTGTGTTACACCTGTGGTGTTACATGTTACACCTGTGTTACACGTGTTACACCTGTGTTACACCTGTGTCACATGTGTTACACCTGTGTCACATGTGTTACACCTGTGTTACACCTGTGTTACACCTGTGTTACACCTGTGTTACACCTGTGTCACACCTGTGTTACACCTGTGTTACACCTGTGTTACACCTGTGTTACACCTGTGTTACACCTGCGTCACACCTGTGTTACACCTGCGTTACACCTGTGTTAGATGTGTAACACGTGTAACATGTGTGACACGTGTGTCACACCTGTGTTACACCTGTGTTACACGTGTTACACCTGTGTTACACCCGTGTTACACCTGTGTTACACCTGTGTCACATGTATATTACACGTGTGTTACACGTGTGTTACATGTGTGTTACACCTGTGTTACATGTGTGTTACACCTGTGTTACACCTGTGTTACACCTGTGTCACACGTGTGTTACACCTGTGTCACATGTTACACCCGTGTTACACCTGTGTTACACCTGTGTTACACCTGTGTTACACCTGTCACACCTGTGTCACACGTGTGTTACACCTGTGTTACACCTGTGTCACACCTGTGTTACACCTGTGTTACACCTGTGTTACACCTGTGTTACACCTGTGTCACACCTGTGTTACACCTGTGTCACACCTGTGTTACACCTGTGTTACACGTGTGTTACATGTGTGTTAAACCTGTGTTACACCTGTGTTACATGTGTCACACGTGTTACACCTGTGTCACATGTGTGTTACACCTGTGTTACACCTGTGTTACACCTGTGTTACACCTGTGTTACACGTGTTACACCTGTGTCACATGTGTGTTACACCTGTGTTACACCTGTGTTACACCTGTGTTACACCTGTGTTACACCTGTGTCACACCTGTGTTACACCTGTGTCACACCTGTGTTACACCTGTGTTACACCTGTGTTACACGTGTGTCACACGTGTGTTACACCTGTGTCACACGTGTGTTACACCTGTGTTACACGTGTTACACCTGTGTTACACCTGTTACACCTGTGTTACACCTGTGTTACACCTGTGTTACACCTGTGTTACACCTGTGTTACACCTGTGTTACACCTGTGTCACACCTGTGTCACACCTGTGTTACACCTGTGTCACACCTGTGTTACACCTGTGTTACACCTGTGTTACACCTGTGTTACACCTGTGTCACACCTGTGTTACACCTGTGTCACACCTGTGTTACACCTGTGTTACACCTGTGTTACACCTGTGTTACACCTGTGTTACACCTGTGTTACACGTGTGTTACACCTGTGTCACATGTATATTACACCTGTGTTACACCTGTGTTACACCTGTGTTACACCTGTGTTACACCTGTGTTACACCTGTGTTACACCTGTGTTACACCTGTGTCACACCTGTGTTACACCTGTGTTACACCTGTGTTACACCTGTGTTACACCTGTGTTACACCTGTGTTACACCTGTGTTACACGTGTGTTACATGTGTGTTACACCTGTGTTACATGTGTCTTACACCTGTGTTACACCTGTGTTACACCTGTGTTACACCTGTGTCACACCTGTGTTACACCTGTGTTACACGTGTTACACCTGTGTTACACGTGTTACACCACACCTGTGTTACACCTGTGTACACCTGTTACACCTGTGTTACACGTATGTCACACCTTACACCTGTGTTACACGTGTGTCACATGTGTTACACCTGTGTTACACCTGTGTTACACCTGTGTTACACCTGTGTCACACCCATGTTACACCTGTGTTACACCTGTGTTACACCTGTGTTACACGTGTGTTACACCTGTGTTACACCTGTGTTACACCTGTGTTACACCTGTGTTACACCTGTGTCACACCTGTGTTACACGTGTGTTACATGTGTGTTACACCTGTGTTACACCTGTGTTACACCTGTGTTACACCTGTGTTACACCTGTGTTACACCTGTGTTACACCTGTGTTACACCTGTGTTACACCTGTGTTACACCTGTGTTACATGTGTCTTACACCTGTGTTACACGGTGTTACACCTGTCACATGTGTTACACCTGTGTTACACCTGTGTTACACCTGTGTTACACCTGTGTTACACCTGTGTTACACCTGTATACATGTTACACCTGTGTCACACCTGTGTTACACCTGTGTTACACCTGTGTTACACCTGTGTTACACCTGTGTCACACCTGTGTTACACCTGTGTTACACCTGTGTCACACCTGTGTTACACCTGTGTCACACCTGTGTTACACCTGTGTCACATGTGTGTTACACCTGTGTTACACCTGTGTTACACCTGTGTTACACCTGTGTCACACCTGTGTTACACCTGTGTCACATGTGTTACACCTGTGTTACACCTGTGTTACATGTGTGTTACACCTGTGTTACACCTGTGTTACACCTGTGTTACACGTGTGTTACACCTGTGTTACACCTGTGTTACACCTGTGTTACACCTGTGTCACATGTATATTACACCTGTGGAACATGTGTGTTACACGTGTGTTACATGTGTGTTACACGTGTGTTACACGTGTGTTACACGTGTGTTACACCTGTGTTACACCTGTGTCACATGTGTTACACCTGTGTTACACCTGTGTGTTACACCTGTGTCACACCTGTGTTACACCTGTGTCACACATGTGTTACACCTGTGTTACACCTGTGTCACACCTGTGTTACACCCGTGTTACACCTGTGTCACACCCGTGTTACACCCGTGTTACACCTGTGTTACACCCGTGTCACACCTGTGTCACACCTGTGTTACACCTGTGTTACACCTGTGTTACACGTGTGTTACACCTGTGTTACACGTGTGTTACACCTGTGTCACACCTGTGTTACACCTGTGTTACACGTGTGTTACATGTGTGTTACACCTGTGTTACACGTGTGTTACATGTGTGTTACACGTGTGTTACACGTGTGTTACACGTGTGTTACACATGTGTTACACGTGTGTTACACCTGTGTCACATGTATATTACACCTGTGTTACACCTGTGTTACACCTGTGTTACACCTGTGTCACACGTGTGTTACACCTGTGTCACACCTGTGTTACACCTGTGTTACACCTGTGTCACACCTGTGTTACACCTGTGTTACACCTGTGTTACACCTGTGTCACACCTGTGTTACACCTGTGTTACACCTGTGTTACACCTGTGTCACATGTGTTACACCTGTGTTACACCTGTGTCACACCTGTGTTACACCTGTGTCACACCTGTGTCACACGTGTGTTACACCTGTGTCACACGTGTGTTACACCTGTGTCACACCTGTGTTACACCTGTGTTACACGTGTTACACCTGTGTTACACCTGTGTTACACCTGTGTTACACCTGCGTCACACCTGTGTTACACCTGTGTTACACCTGTGTTACACCTGTGTTACACGTGTGTTACACCTGTGTTACACGTGTGTTACACATGTGTTACACCTGTGTTACACCTGTGTTACACCTGTGTTACACCTGTGTTACACCTGTGTTACACCTGTGTTACACCTGTGTCACACGTGTGTTACACCTGTGTCACACCTGTGTTACACCTGTGTTACACCTGTGTTACACCTGTGTTACACCTGTGTTACACCTGTGTTACACCTGTGTTACACCTGTGTTACACCTGTGTTACACCTGTGTCACACCTGTGTTACACCTGTGTTACACCTGTGTTACACCTGTGTTACACCTGTGTTACACCTGTGTTACACCTGTGTTACACCTGTGTCACATGTGTGTTACACCTGTGTTACACGTGTGTTACACCTGTGTTACACCTGTGTTACACCTGTGTCACATGTGTTACACCTGTGTTACACCTGTGTTACACCTGTGTTACACCTGTGTTACACGTGACACCTGTGTCACACCCGTGTTACACCTGTGTTACACCTGTGTTACACCTGTGTTACACCTGTGTCACACGTGTGTTACACCTGTGTTACACCCGTGTCACACCCGTGTTACACCTGTGTCACACGTGTTACATGTGTTACACGTGTGTTACACATGTGTTACACGTGTGTTACACCTGTGTCACATGTATATTACACCTGTGTTACACCTGTGTTACACCTGTGTTACACCTGTGTTACACCTGTGTCACACGTGTGTTACACCTGTGTCACACGTGTTACACCTGTGTTACACCTGTGTTACACCTGTGTTACACCTGTGTTACACCTGTGTTACACGTGTGTCACACGTGTGTTACACCTGTGTTACACCTGTGTTACACCCGTGTTACACCCGTGTTACACCTGTGTTACACCTGTGTCACATGTGTTACACCTGTGTCACACCTGTGTTACACCTGTGTTACACCTGTGTCACACCTGTGTTACACCTGTGTCACATGTGTTACACCTGTGTTACACCTGTGTTACACCTGTGTTACATGTGTTACACCTGTGTTACACCTGTGTTACACCTGTGTTACACGTGTGTTACACCTGTGTTACACCTGTGTTACACCTGTGTTACACCTGTGTTACACCTGTGTTACACCTGTGTTACACCTGTGTTACACCTGTGTCACACGTGTGTTACACCTGTGTCACACCTGTGTTACACCTGTGTTACATGTGTGTTACACCTGTGTTACACCTGTGTTACACCTGTGTCACACGTGTGTTACACCTGTGTTACACCTGTGTCACACCTGTGTTACACCTGTGTTACACCTGTGTTACACCTGTGTTACACCTGTGTCACACGTGTGTTACACCTGTGTTACACCTGTGTTACACCTGTGTTACACGTGTGTTACACCTGTGTTACACCTGTGTTACATGTGTGTTACACCTGTGTTACACCTGTGTTACACCTGTGTTACACCTGTGTTACACCTGTGTTACACCTGTGTTACACACCTGTGTCACACGTGTGTTACACCTGTGTTACACCTGTTACACCTGTGTTACACCTGTGTTACACCTGTGTCACACCTGTGTTACACCTGTGTTACACGTGTGTTACATGTGTGTTACACCTGTGTTACACCTGTGTCACACAGGTGCTACACCCGTGTTACACCTGTGTCACACCTGTGTTACACCTGTGTTACACCTGTGTTACACCTGTGTCACATGTGTGTTACACCTGTGTTACACGTGTGTTACACCTGTGTTACACCTGTGTTACACCTGTGTTACACCTGTGTCACACCTGTGTTACACCTGTGTTACACCTGTGTTACACCTGTGTTACACCTGCGTCACACCTGTGTTACACCTGTGTTACACGTGTGTTACATGTGTGTTACACCTGTGTTACATGTGTCTTACACCTGTGTTACACCTGTGTTACACCTGTGTTACACCTGTGTTACACCTGTGTCACACCCATGTTACACCCGTGTTACACCTGTGTTACACCTGTGTTACACGTGTGTTACACCTGTGTTACACGTGTGTTACACCTGTGTTACACCTGTGTCACACCTGTGTCACACGTGTGTTACACCTGTGTTACACGTGTGTCACACATGTGTTACACCTGTGTTACACCCGTGTTACACCTGTGTTACACCTGTGTTACACCTGTGTTACACCTGTGTTACACCTGTGTCACATGTGTGTTACACCTGTGTTACACCTGTGTTACACGTGTGTTACACCTGTGTTACACCTGTGTTACACCTGTGTTACACCTGTGTCACATGTGTGTTACACCTGTGTTACACCTGTGTTACACCTGTGTTACACCTGTGTCACATGTGTTACACCTGTGTTACACCTGTGTTACACGTGTGTTACATGTGTGTTACACCTGCGTTACATGTGTTACACCTGTGTTACACCCGTGTTACACCTGTGTTACACCTGTGTCACATGTGTTACACGTGTGTTACACCTGTGTCACACCTGTGTCACATGTTACACCTGTGTTACACCTGTGTTACACCTGTGTTACACCTGTGTTACACCTGTGTCACACGTGTGTTACACCTGTGTTACACCTGTGTCACACCCGTGTTACACCGTGTTACACCTGTGTTACACCTGTGTTACACCTGTTACACCTGTGTTACACCCGGTGTTACACCTGTGTTACACCTGTGTTACGTGTTACACCTGTGTCACATGTGTTTACACCTGTGTTACACCTGTTACACGTGTGTTACACCTGTGTTACACGTGTGTTACACCTGTGTTACACCTGCGTCACACCTGTGTTACACCTGCATTACACCTGCGTTACACCTGCGTTACACGTGTGTTACACGTGTGTTACACCTGTGTTACACGTGTCACACGTGTGTTACACCTGTGTTACACCTGTGTCACATGTATATTATACCTGTGGAACATGTATGTTACACGTGTGTTACACCTGTGTTACACCTGTGTCACACCTGTGTTACACCTGTGTTACACCTGTGTTACACCTGTGTTACACCTGTGTCACACGTGTGTTACACCTGTGTTACACCTGTGTTACACCCGTGTTACACCTGTGTTACACCTGTGTCACACGTGTGTTACACCTGTGTTACACCCGTGTTACACCCGTGTTACACCCGTGTTACACCTGTGTCACACGTGTGTTACACCTGTGTCACACGTGTGTTACACCTGTGTTACACCCGTGGTACACCTGGTGTTACACCTGTGTCACACGGTGTTACACCTGTGTCACCCGTGTTACACCTGTGTTACACCTGTGTTACATGTGTCACACCTGTGTTACACGTGTGTTACACCTGTGTCACACCTGTGTTACACCTGTGTCACACGTGTGTTACACCTGTGTCACACCTGTGTTACACCTGTGTTACACGTGTGTTACATGTGTGTTACACCTGTGTTACACCTGTGTTACACCTGTGTTACACCTGTGTTACACCTGTGTTACACCTGTGTTACACCCGTGTTACACCTGTGTCACACGTGTGTCACATGTGTGTCACACCTGTGTTACACCTGTGTTACACGTGTTACACCTGTGTTACACCTGTGTTACACCCGTGTTACACCTGTGTTACACCTGTGTTACACCTGTGTTACACCTGTGTTACACCTGTGTTACACCTGTGTTACACCTGTGTTACACCTGTGTTACACCTGTGTTACACCTGTGTTACACCTGTGTTACATGTGTCTTACACCTGTGTTACACCTGTGTTACACCTGTGTTACACCTGTGTTACACCTGTGTTACACCTGTGTTACACCTGTGTTACACGTGTGTTACACCTGTGTCACACCTGTGTTACACCTGTGTTACACCTGTGTTACACCTGTGTTACACCTGTGTTACACCTGTGTCACATGTATATTACACCTGTGGAACATGTGTGTTACACGTGTGTTACACGTGTGTTACACGTGTGTTACACGTGTGTTACACGTGTGTTACACGTGTGTTACACGTGTGTTACACGTGTGTTACACCTGTGTCACATGTATATTACACCTGTGTTACACCTGTGTTACACCTGTGTTACACCTGTGTTACACCTGTGTTACACCTGTGTTACACCTGTGTTACACCTGTGTCACATGTGTGTTACACCTGTGTTACACCTGTGTTACACCTGTGTTACACCTGTGTTACACCTGTTACACCTGTGTCACATGTGTTACACCTGTGTTACACGTGTGTCACACCTGTGTTACACCTGTGTCACATGTGTGTTACACCTGTGTCACACGTGTGTTACACCTGTGTTACTTGTGTGTTACACCTGTGTTACACGTGTGTTACACCTGTGTTACGTTACACCTGTGTTACACCTGTGTTACACCTGTGTTACACCTGTGTTACACCTGTGTTACACCTGTGTTACACCTGTGTCACACCTGTGTTACACCTGCGTTACACGTGTGTTACACCTGTGTGTTACACCTGTGTCACACCTGTGTTACACCTGTGTTACACGTGTGTTACACCTGTGTTACACCTGTGTTACATGTGTCTTACACCTGTGTTACACCTGTGTTACACCTGTGTCACACCTGTGTCACACCTGTGTTACACCTGTGTTACACCTGTGTCACACCTGTTACACGTGTGTCACACATGTGTTACACCTGTGTTACACCCGTGTTACACCTGTGTTACACCTGTGTCACATGTATATTATACCTGTGGAACATGTATGTTACACGTGTGTTACACCTGTGTTACACCTGTGTTACACCTGTGTTACACCTGTGTTACACCTGTGTTACACCTGTGTTACACCTGTGTTACACCTGTGTTACACCTGTGTTACACCTGTGTTACACCTGTGTTACACCTGTGTTACATGTGTGTTACACCTGTGTTACATGTGTGTTACACCTGTGTTACACCTGTGTTACACCTGCGTTACACCTGTGTTACACGTGTGTTACACCTGCGTCACACCTGTGTTACACCTGTGTTACACCTGTGTGTTACACCTGTGTTACACCTGTGTTACACCTGCGTCACACCTGTGTTACACCTGCGTTACACCTGCGTTACACCTGTGTTACACCTGTGTTACACCTGTGTTACACCTGTGTCACACCTGTGTTACACGTGTGTTACATGTGTGTTACACGTGTGTTACATGTGTGTTACACGTGTGTTACATGTGTTACACCTGTGTTACACCTGTGTCACACCTGTGTTACACCTGTGTTACACCTGTGTCACACGTGTGTTACACCTGTGTTACACCTGTGTTACACCTGTGTTACACCTGTGTTACACCTGTGTCACATGTATATTATACCTGTGGAACATGTATGTTACACGTGTGTTACACCTGTGTTACACGTGTGTTACACCTGTGTTACACCTGTGTTACACCTGTGTTACACCTGTGTCACATGTGTTACACCTGTGTTACACCTGTGTTACACCTGTGTTACACCTGTGTTACACCTGTGTTACACCTGCGTTACACCTGTGTTACACGTGTGTTACACCTGCGTCACACCTGTGTCACATGTATATTACACCTGTGGAACATGTGTGTTACACGTGTGTTACATGTGTGTTACACGTGTGTTACACGTGTGTTACACGTGTGTTACACATGTGTTACACCTGTGTTACACCTGTGTTACATGTGTGTTACACCTGTGTTACACCTGTGTCACACCTGTGTTACACCCGTGTTACACCTGTGTTACACCTGTGTTACACGTGTGTTACACCTGTGTTACACCCGTGTTACACCCGTGTCACACCTGTGTTACACCCGTGTTACACCCGTGTTACACCCGTGTCACACCTGTGTTACACCTGTGTCACACCTGTGTTACACCTGTGTCACACCTGTGTTACACCTGTGTTACACCTGTGTCACACCTGTGTCACATGTATATTACACCTGTGGAACATGTGTGTTACACCTGTGTTACACCTGTGTTACACCTGTGTTACATGTGTGTGTTACACCTGTGTTACACCTGTGTTACACCTGTGTTACACCTGTGTCACACGTGTGTTACACCTGTGTCACACGTGTGTTACACCTGTGTCACACCTGTGTCACACCTGTGTCACACGTGTGTTACACCTGTGTCACACGTGTGTCACACCTGTGTCACACCTGTGTTACACCCGTGTCACACCTGTGTTACACGTGTGTTACACCTGTGTTACACCTGTGTTACACCTGTGTCACACCTGTGTTACACCTGTGTCACCTGTGTTACACCTGTGTCACACCTGTGTTACACCTGTGTCACACCTGTGTCACACCTGTGTCACACCTGTGTTACACCTGTGTCACACGTGTGTCACACCTGTGTTACACCCGTGTTACACCTGTGTTACACCTGTGTCACATGTATATTATACCTGTGACACAGGGGTGTGGCCTTATATGTAAAGACACGTAACTTCCAAATCACTTGGACTATCCTCACCAAATTGGTAGCCTATGTCCACAAGGACACCCTTAACCTACCTTAATTTTTTCATAACGTTTGAACATTAGGGGGCGCTATAATCAATCCCTCAAAATATGCCTTTTTGGCCTTTTTTCATGATTTTAGGGGGTGTAAAACAGTTAACTCCTCCTAGAGCTTAAACCCGATACATTCCAAACTTGGCCTATATGGTCTTGAGACCATTGTCTTGAAATGGCCTTAAAAGATTTCAATAATATTAAACTTTGTGCGTTTGCCGGACCGGCAAAGAAACGCCATTCGCCATGAAAATTGACGTTGTTGTAACTCGGCCATACATTATGTAATCTGCTCCATATTTCTCATACCTCATGACATACTGTCCCTGAAGACATCCATATGCTAATTTTTGATTCTGGTCGTAGCGCCAACTGGTGGCACTAGGAAGTTACATGTTTTTTACTTTTATACACTGCTCCTCGCAGATTATTCAGATCCCTCTCAAAATATACCAGAATAGACCTAAGACCTTGATGATGCTTCCTTGTGAAGCTCGTAGCGACACGTTGAAGCACATTCACATGTAATTTACATGACAAGGTCTAGACTTCACATGGATACACATGATGCATGTATATTCAAATTGTCTCAGCGTCCCCTGCTGGCAACCCTGGACTCGCTCAAATCTGCTCCAAACTTCTCATGCTTCGTAGAATTCACGGCCTGAGGATATCAACAAGCCTTTTTTCACTCAGAGTCAAAGCGCCACCGACGAGCAAAGTAAAATCAGTGTCGCGTGACAAACGGTCAAACGCCCGAACGCCGTGCATGCGCTCTCGGCCGAGGGGGCCGGCGTCCGGCCAGCACCCCCGACGTGCGAAGCAGGGAGAGGACCCGTTCATCGCTGCTTGCAGCTTTAATTATTATTATTATTATTATTATTAAAAAGGTGGTTTTCATTATTGTGCAGAAATAAAGTGGTGACGGTGCACGCGTGTAGACGTTTCTGATTAACGGTTTAGCAGAGCGACGGCCCGGTGGGAAGAAGCCGTTTCCTGTGTGTATGCTTGGGGTTTTTGTTTTGTGTTTTCTTCCACATGTGTCGGGTGTGTTTTTACGGAGCTTACGGTGGTGCTCTGTAGCGCCTACCGAAAAAGGGACGAGTCGGAACGGCTTGTGTTTGGGGTGCGAATGATCTGCAGTTATCTTTCCAGCCCGCAGCCGCCACCGCCGCCGCCGCCCGCAGACTCTGGAGGTGTACAAGTCCAGGATGGATGGAGGGCGGGCCTGCATGCATGCGGGCCTGCGTGCGTGCGGGCCTGCGTGCGTGCGTGCGGCCGGAGCCGGCAGTTGTCTCTGCAGACACAACTGCCGACTGGCCGTCGTAGTCCGTCTGTGTCCCGCTCGGTGGCCGATGACAAAAACCCACGCGGCGGCGAAGGAAATGAAGCACGCGGAGCTTTGCGGTCCGGGCGTCGGGTCGTTTTCACCCAACAGAGTTTTTCCGCCGGGCCGAGTTGCATCCCACGGGCCTCCGTTCTTTGGGTCAGAGTGACCCCGGCGCGTATCATCCGTGCTCTGCGGGGTCAGAAAGACCCGCGTTGAGACCTGGGTCACTCTGACCCAGATCGGGGTCTTTGACCCAGAGGACAGGGTAGAGGCCTGTAATTCACACATGTACCGGTATATACAGCTACGGGTCAGATTGACCGAGGACAACGGGAGGGCGTGGGATTCAACTCGGGTCATTCTGACCCCGCAGAGCACGGAGGATACGAGCCGGGGTCACTCTGACCCAAAGAACGTAGGCGCGTGGGATGCAACTCGGGTCTTTCTGACCCCGCAGAGCACAGATACGAGCCGGGGTCACTCTGACCCAAGCCGGGGTCACTCTGACCCAGAGCGGGGTCTTTTTGACCCAGAGGACAGGGGTAGAGGGCCTGTAATTCACACATGTACCTGTATATACAGTTACGCGGGTCAGATTGACCCGAGGACAACGGGAGGGGGCGCGTGGGATTCAACTCGGGTCTTTCTGACCCCGCAGAGCACGGATACGAGCCGGGGTCAACTCTGACCCAGAGCGGGGTCTTTTTGACCCAGAGGACAGGGGTAGAAGGCCTGTAATTCACACATGTACCTGTATATACAGTTACGCGGGTCAGATTGACCCGAGGACAACGGGAGGGGGGTGCGTGGGATTCAACTCGGGTCATTCTGACCCAAAGAACGGAGGCGCGTGGGATGCGACTCGGGTCTTTCTGACCCCGCAGAACACGGATACGAGCCGGGGTCACTCTGACCCAGAGCGGGGTCTTTTTGACCCAGAGGACAGGGGCAGAGGCTTGTAATTGCTTCCCGGGCGCTTCACCGCAGCCCACTGCTCCTTAATAACTAAGGATGGGTTAAATGCAGAGAACTAATTTCCCCTTGGGGATTAATAAAAGTGTATATTCTATATTCTAATTCACATATGTACGTGTATCTACAGTTACGAGGGTCAGATTGACCCGAGGGCAACGGGAGGGTTAAGGTGCGTTCACACCAAAACGCGTGCATTTACTCGCCGACCATTTGCCGTGTTCACGCCATCAGCGTCGAGAGGCGGGGCTTATCTCTGTGTCTCGTCTCCGAAAAGACCGTTATCATCTCCTTCATCCACCAGAATAACTAACCACTAGTTCTGCTTTATATTTGTTGTGGACGTCTCGTGTTTGGGTTCATGACATCACTTGTATACTCACACAGCTCGGTCACTTTCACCGATGAAGTTACTGTTATGCCTGAAAGACTTCCGCTTCCAGCGCTACGAGAGCGGAACACAAGAGCCGATTGGCCCGATTTGCGAGATTACCGCCTCAAATTGAAATGTTTCAACTCGGGCGAAAATTGCGCTTGAAAACGCTGGCCGCCGGGGAAATATCGCGTCCATCGCAGCCACACGCGTCTGTACATTGATTTTCATGGGATTCAGTCGGCGAAAAATCTCATCGCTTTTGGTGAGAACGCCCATTTACAAGTTTTATGATATTTTCATGAATACCTGATGCTTTCATCATTTTACTGCCTCAAAGCTGTATGTTCATTTTTGTATGCACTTAACTGATGTCCAGCCTGAGCAGAGATCAACAGTGGATTTTCCTAAAGAATACATATTTTCTTGATTTTCATCAAAATGATGCGTCTCAGAACACAAGATTTACAAGTTTCATGATATTTTCCTGAATACCTGATGCTTTCATAATTTTACTGCCTCAAAGCTGTATGTTCATTTTTTATGCTCTTAAACGGAATTCCAGCCTGCATAGAGACCAATAGTGAATTTTCCTAAAGAATACACATTTTCTTGATTTTCCTCAAACTTGTGTCTCAGAACAAAGGATTTACAAGTTTCATGAAATTTCATGACCTGATGCTTTCATCACTTTACTGCCTCAAAGCTGCCATGTTGTTGTTTTTATGCGCTTAAACTGATTTCCAACTTGCACAGAGACTAACAGCGGATTTTCCGAAAGAATACATATTTTCTTGATTTTCCACAAACTTATGTGTCTCAGAAGTAAGCATACGTCCATACGTCCTTTTTTCATACATCTGTGCATGTTATTTAGGCAGCTGCAATCTTCTTTGCTCACTTCAGGGTCCTGGAAGCAGATAATTCCTGGAGGGACGGCAGATTGCAGCCGATCACCCTCTCAGCCGAGCAAATGATGTGCTGCAGTCTGGCCCTGTCCTTGTCGGTGGCTGCAGCGCACCAGGTGATGGAGGAGCAGAGGATGGACTCAATGATGTAGAAGTGCAACATCATGGTCTTTGGCAAGTTGAATTTCTTCAGCTGCCTCAGGAAGAACATCCTCTGCTGAGCAATTTTAGTGATGGAGCTGTATTCCACTAGTATTTAGGTAACTAACTTAAATTTCCTGAAATTCTGTACATTAAATCCTGCTGAAAATAATCATAGATATAGCAGAGGTCACCAATAACAATAATGCAGTATCATTTTTTATAGACTTTAAATTATTTGCTTTAAAGAAAATATAATTTTTTTAAAGCTAACTTTAACTTAAATTTCTTGAAATTCTGTACATTAAATCCTCCTGAAAATAATCATAGATATAAAAGAGGTCATCAAAAACAAGAATGCAGTGTAATTTTTGTATAGAATTTTTATGATCTGCTTTAAAGAAAATTCAAATATTGGAAAGATATTAACATTATTTATTTTTAGCTAACTTTAACTTTCACTTCCTGACAATCTGTAGTAATATATCATGAAAATAATCATGAACATAGCAGAGGTCACCAATGCATTGTCATTTTTGTATAAACTTGTAATGATCTGCTTTTAAAAAAAAGTCAAATATTGGAAAATTATTAATTTTATTTCCTTTTTCACGTGCTTTCATTTAGAAACATCAGAATTGTCTCTGGGCGAGACCTTAAAGTGGTCTACTATGAATCAGAAGTGCAATTATTTTGTAACTATGCACCATTTTGTTCTAATTCTATTCTGAAATTAGAGACACATTTGCTCGTGAATTTAATTTTCTATATATTTTATTTTGAAATTCTAAATCAGAATGTCCCAATATCGGAATAGTTACCTTCGGTATTTTCTTTTGTTCATCATTCAAACAATTCATAATTTTTCATTCTTTCATTTAGTTTAATCTAAAAGTATTTAAAGGCATATTTTGTCATATCATGTTCTCCGGAAGTTTGCTCTTATTTTGAAGTCAGTTTTTACACGCTTGTACCGTAATGCCTAGTATAAGTATATATATATATATATATATATGTGTGTACTGGCTTGACTGTTTTTTGAAGTGGAGGCTGGCTTGACCGCAGTAAGTGACAGCAGGGGGGAAACCACATGTGTAAATGTGCGTTCACACCAAAAGCAAAACTATTTTTTTCGCGCGACCGAATCCCATGAAAAGTCAACGTACAGACGTGTGTGGCTGCGTTAGGGTTCGCTCACACCAGACGCGACTCTAAAAAATGCAGCCGCACCAAAATCGCCTTGTCAGAAACCTGCCGGGCAAAACAGCACGGTGCACCTGTGAAATGGACCTGCGTGCGCAACCAATCATTGATTTTGGGTTTAACATATTTTTTAAAAGAAAGGAAAGAGTACGGCGAACACCACCATCTATTCCGCCAATTGTGTCTCGATGGCGAGGCTTTCAGTTCCACTTCCGACCGAGCAGGAGCCAGTTTGAGTCGTGTTTAGATTTAGAATTATAAAGCTCTTCGTAATTAAATACCGCTAATATGAGGTTCTCCTCGGGAAAACAGGAAGGAAAGCCCGCCTCCTGCTTGATTCGATTGGCTGCATTGGCCGAGTGTGACATTGATGAGCTGTAGCCTCAGCTTAAAGTTGAGAATATTTTAACTTTAACCGCTAAAAACGCAAAAACCCCTCGCGTGGTATTTAAAGCGCGTCTGAAAGTCGCGCCGTACCATAAGGAATCAATGGTTTTGCGGGCGTCGCGTTTTTGAGAGGCGCGTCTGGTGTGTTCGAGCCCATAGACGCGATATTTTCCCGGGCGGCGCGTTTGGGGCGACGCGTTTACAGCGGTGCCATTTTCGCCCAGAGTTAAAATATTTCAACTTTGAGGCGGTCATCTCGCAACTCGGGCCAATCAGCTCTTGTGTTCCGCTCTCGTAGCGCTGGAAGCGGAAGTCTTTCAGACGTAACAGTAACTTCATCGGTGAAAGTGACCGAGCCAACGGGTGATGTAATGAACACAAACACGAGGGCGTTAGTGTGTGGGATGTCCACAACAAAAAAACGGTGCTTTCATGTTTTTTATTTTGAGAAGTTGAAAATTAAATTGTGATTTTTGGTATTATCCGTATTTTTTTTAATGTAAGTTGCTTTGGATAAAAGCGTCAGCTAAATTAAATATAGGTGGAAAACAAACACAGTGCCACAAACTGCTATACGTTACCATTATGGTCTCCAATGGAAACCAAACTAAGCACACATGGACATAATTATCACCAGAGCGGAAAACTCCCTACACTGCACTCCAAATATCAACCCTGTCTCCTAAAAGACTATGGTCTAACAAACTGCTCTCTATATGATGTTTTTAAGAGGAAACAAATTGGAGACACACAATAACCTTTAGAAATTGAAACAAAATACATAACAAAAATACTTGGTTATGTAAAAAAACTGAGCTTTCTCCCTAAGATTGTTAGGGACACAAATATCAGCCAAATGTTGACAGGACCCCACCCACACGGACTGACTCTGACCTTCACATCCCCACACCCTTGAACATCTTTTCTTATTAAAATACACATGCCACTTTAATTTAATAATATATACTTGTTCTAAAGTACTTTTATATGTTGATGAAAAACACATAATTTTTTAAATTGTATTGTTATATTCTATGTCTGTTTATTGTTATCCAGATTTCACCGGGTCAAATTCCTCATGTGCAATGTACCTGGCCAATAAATTATTATGTTTCTATATTTTCACATAGAGATAATAGTATAGCTGCTATGTTGATGGTCAGAAGATTGAACAGATAATATTTATAAATATTGTTTTGTAGAGTATTGTAGAATTCCACACATTTTGAAGACATGAATTTTAACTCAGATCTGAAATGTTGTCTTCAAATGGACAAATGAGGCATTAAGTAATGCTACCTTTTGAATGTTTTTCTTTCTGCAAGTCTGAAAGAAGACATGTTATGGAAGTAAAGTATAGCCCAAACTCTCAAAACTGACCAGTGTGTGAAAAAACAATGTTTTATTTTTTAGTGTCTCGTCGTAATTAAAAAAAATCGTTCCTGCATTCATGACAGTAATAATGAAAATGCATACAGATAGCCACACATATGTGTGTGTTTATAGGGATATTTCTATCCCTCAATATATATATATTTCCAAAGCCCAAGTGAATTGGATGCACACAGTTTCTGGATTTGACGAGTAGGATTTGTCTGTGTGAACCGAGTCTGTGTTTAGCTTGTTTTTTCTCAGTGGAATATAAGGAGGCACACATGGTGAACTACAAACAACAGGCTTTTACATTGAAACAGACATAAAAACAGAAATGAAAACATGGATAGTTCATCAAAACCTGAAACCCAGGTGCTGAACACTTGTGAAAGCTGATGTAAACAAACATTTTCATCATCTGTATTTATTTTTAGTCACAACAAGGGAACGGTGGCATGAAGCAAAACACAAAAACATACCATAGCCTTGTCATGAGCCACTCCCATTTGATAATGTTTGACATTTTGTCACAACAACATTGCGGAATACTTAGAAGTTGACTGCTTAGTTGAAGGACATAACATAATCCAGAGTCCCTGTATTTTAACATACTCAACTGGACCGAACTGTTGGTGAACAACTAAACATAGCCTTTTTTTTCTTTCGCTATCCATTCAAGGCCGTCAAGAACGACAAAGTTTTGGCAGGCTGGTTCTGGTACAGTTTTGTGAGTTGCTGAATTTGAAGAAGCTACATAAACTTTGTGAAACACAGTCTATCAGATTCCAAATTATTTACGCTTTCTTGTAAATTTGGCATTAGATGGAATAGATAAAGTTTTTTCTTTCCTTGAGTAAAACATAGTGTGTCGGTTCTTCCCGGTGGGTTGCTGTACCGGCTTCCAGGCTACTTGACTTTCTTACGACATAAAAGTAATTTCCCACACGTATTTCGTTTATTTTTCACACAGTCCTGTTGGACAAATACGGACATAATAATGTGGAAAATTACTTATATTTTATCTTTGCTAAAGCATGTTCCTGATGATACTATAAGATAATAAGCACTTTGTAAAAAAATATTCTCTTGGGTGTTTAGGATAAACCACATTGGCCGAATGACCAAATGCCTTGAGAAGGTCGTATGCTCCCACTCATCAATCATGTTTGCAGTTAACATCCATTGACGTCATTTCATCCGATTAGACATTTATGTGAATTTCTTCATAACTAGCACAAGACTAGCTCAACTTTTTTTAGGTCCAGATTGCGAGAATGGAACGGACGTGAGATCACCTTTGACCACAACAATCAAATCAATTCTTTCTGGAGTTCAAGTGTACATCTGTGCCAAATTTGAAGAGATTCCTTGAATGGCATTCAAGAGCTGAATGAGGAGGCAAAATAATTATCTTCAAAAAATATATATAAAAGAAAAAATAACTATATATACTAAAACAAATATATATATATATATATATATATATATATATACACCAAACAATAAAAACAGACAAGAAGGGAGAGATATATACCCAACCAGTGACCGTAATGTCCTCAAGTGGTCCTTTATCCATACTTGACACACTTTAGGTGGTTTTTGAAGAAGTGAAGCTGAAGTTTAAACTTTGTGTCACTTTCGATGGAGGTGTCTGAATCTGCCGTTGATTCTACCGTCACTACTGGGGCCTGTTTTGGGCTGATGGCTGATGGACAGTGGCTGCATGAGGCAACCATCAAGAACCGTCCAGACCGTCCCATAAAGAACTCTGAAGTCAGAGACAGACATTCACACTTTTAGAAAATAGCAACAGAAGCTGAAAAGTGGACTTACTGTAGCTTGGACTCTAGACCCACGAATGCGCCACCCTCTGAGCTGAGGTCAAATCCACCTGCTGTACAGCACGCGTTCGACAGGAAGAAGTTGACCACTCCACTGGCCATAATGCATTTTGGGTAACGAGAAAGTGAGTGGAACCTCCTTTAGACTTTCTGTGCAGGCAGCCATCCATTTCATCTCCTTCCTCATAAAGGAGAGAGAAATAAAACTGGTTGCCTTGTGCGGTCCGCCACCTTATGAAAACAGAAAGATCGAAAAATCATTATAAAATGGCAACCAGTACATTGTGTCCTGGCTTCTTTGCCTACATGCTGGGATGGGCTTAAGTTGACACAATGTAGTTGTAAAAACAAGTGCATAGCAGGATAAACTGACATTTGAATAAGGACATTTTAATCCTTTAAAAATAGTCTTCAGTAGCTGGACTCAGCGAGGAGCAGAAATTTAAACACACCAGGCAACATACCC
The DNA here is from genome assembly GCF_029220125.1 of Pseudoliparis swirei. Taxonomy (NCBI): domain Eukaryota; kingdom Metazoa; phylum Chordata; class Actinopteri; order Perciformes; family Liparidae; genus Pseudoliparis; species Pseudoliparis swirei. Next base: position 20,624,548 of record NC_079410.1, on the reverse strand, counting down.
TTTTATTCTCCACTTTTTTACCATTGAATTAATCAACATAAGCTCCTGAACCCTCAGATATTATCTATTTCATTCTCACCACATCCAGTTCGGGGTGCCCATCACCTCCACCAGCTTCTCTATTCGCCCCTGTGAACTCAAAGTCATCGTCCACCCACAGAAGTACTTGGTGGTTACCTGGGAGACCACCAGGTTCCTGCCAGCAAACCAGCCCTGAGGAGGAAACACACGTTTTACATTTCATTTCAGGTGGTAGTACAATGGAATACAGAGAATTGACAAATAGTTGAAAAAGTGTAATATAGTAGGGTAGCACAGCTTTGTTCATTTTGTGGTGAAAGTGCCAACTTTTGTATATACTATGTGTGAACATTTACATACGTCTCCTTGCCCTGCTTTCTGCCTCTGCTTCCTGTTCCATGGCCCTGTTGCAGGGCCTGCCTCCGCCTCATTGGCCCTGCCTCCTTCAAAAATTTTTTCCCGCCAAAAAAGGGGGGCACCCTGTGGCCGCCCAAATTTTGTTCCCCGGAAAAACTTTTTTTTTTCGGGCCAATCCCTTTTAAAATTTCCCCCCGTGGGCTGGGAATTTTGGCTAAATAATTTTTAGGGGGAAAATTTGGGGCCTTGGGGACGCATTCAAACCCAAAAACGGCGTTTTTCAAAACGGCCGCAAAAATTTTGCCCCGTTTTTTTTCAATTTTAAGGGCGGTCTTTCAACCGGGAACAGCCCCCCGGGGTTCCGGGGCCCCTGGGGTTTAAAGGGAATTTTCAGCGGGAAATAACTTTTGGGAAAGGAAAAATAATTTACTAAAAAAGTCTCCCCAAACCCCCACAAAGGGGTTATTTTGGTGGGTCCACCAACAAATTTTAAACAGAATATGGGTTGTTAATTTTGGTTGGTTTAAGGGGAAAATTTGGTTTTTACCGGGGAGAGGGCCCGGGAATAAGCCCCGCCCCTGGGAAAAGTCCGAAGGGTCAAAAGGCTTTAACAAAGGTGAAGGGTCGAGGGGAGTAAATTTTTTTTTGGGGAGGAAAAATTTTTTGTTTAAAATTTTTGTCCCTTGTTTTGGTTGTGTTTCTGGGGGTGGTTGTCCATGCCCCAGTTAAATTCTCTTCCCGTCATACATTGAATTTTGTCCCCTTGAAACCCCTTTTTTCAGAAAAATTTTTTTTTTGGGGCCAATCCGGGAGAGGGATCCCCCTTTGGGGGCTTTCCAAAAAAAGGGTTTTTTTCCGTTTTCCCTGAAAAGGTTTATTATTTAACCGATGTTATCAAAATTTTTTGGGGGTCCGTATTGACAGCTGTAAACCCCCCTGGGCCCCAAATTTTTTTATGTTTTTTTCCGGATGACAAAAAACTAAAAAGTTTTTTTTGTGTTGTTGTTTGGGTTTCTTTTGTTTAACCCCGGCGGGGGCAGGGGACTTCTTTTTTCCCCGTTGTGCTGGAAAGGGTGTTTTTAGGATGGGGGAAAACCCCCATGTCCTTAAAAAGGGGATCAATCAGAAAAAACCTTTTAAAATCATTAACCCAAAAGCCTTTTACTGACTGGGGTTTTTAATTTTTCCAAAAAGAAATTTAAAAAAAAGAAAAAAAAAGGCAGGTAAAACACAAAACTAAAATGTTGCTTTTTGGGGTTAACGTAAAACCCGAAAATAAATTTAAAAACATTTATTTTCGCTTCCAACTATTTCAAAAACGTTTTTAAAAAATTGGGTAGGCCCCCCTATTTAAAATGTTCCCTTTTAAAATGTATTTTTTCCGGATAGACTGACAACAAAAGTAAAAACCGTATTTGGGGGCCCCTTTTGGGGAGTTTAAAACAAGAAAAGTTACACCTGTGTTTACACCGTTACACCTGTGTTACCCCTGTTTTACACCGGACACCTGTGTTACACCTGGTTACACCCCTTTTACACCTGGTGTTACCCCCGGTGTTACCCCCGCCCACCCCCTTGTTACACCCTGTTACACCTGTTTTACACCTGTGTCACAGATTTACACCTGTGAAACATGTGTTACACCCGGTTACACCGGGTGTTACACCTGTGTTACCCCCTGTTACACCGTTTACACCGTGTTACCCCCGGAACGTGTACACGTGTACCCCTTGGCCGACACCTGTGTTACACCGTGTTACCCCCGGGTTTACATGTTCACATGTTTACACCGTGCAACACCTGTGTTACCCCTGTGTACACCGTGTTACACCTGTGTTACCCCCTGTTACCCCTTTTTACACCTGTTTTACATGTGTTACACCTGTGTTACACCTGTGTACATGTGTTACACCTGTGTTACATGTGTTACACCCTGTGTTACATGTGTTACCCCGTGTTACACCGTGTTACACCTGTTTTACATGTGTTACACCGTTTTACACCTTTTTACACCGTTTTTACACCTGTGTTACACCTGTGTTACACCTTTTTACACCTGGTTACACCCCCGTGTTACCCCTGTGTACATGTTACACCTGTTTTACACCTGTGTTACATGTGTTACACCGTGTTACCCCTGTTTTACACCTGTTTTCCCCTGTGTTACCCCTGTGTTACACCTGTGTACATGTTTACACCTGTGACATTTTTTACCCCGGTGTTACATGTTTTACACCGTTTTACACGGTGTTACACGGTTTTACCCCCTTTTGTTTTACCCCGTGTCACTTTTTATTTCCCCGTTTTACACCGTGTTACACCTGTTTTACACCTGTGTTACACCTGTGTCACACCTGTTTACCCCGGTTTTACATGTTTTACACCTGTTTTACACTTTTACAGTGTGTTACACCTGTGTTACACCGGACACCTGTGTACATGTTTACACCTGTGTCACATGTTACACCTGTTTAAAACCCGTGTTACCCCTGTGTCACAGTGTTACCCCTGTGTTACCCCCTGTGTTACCCCCGTGTTACACCGTTTTACATTTACACCTGTTTTACACCTGTGTTACACCTGTGTCACACGTGTTACACCTGTTTTACCCCGTGTACATTTTCCCCCGGGTTACACCTTTTCACACCTGTTTTACACCTTTTTACCCCTGTGTTACCCGTGTTACACGTGTTTTACACCTGTGTTTTTACACCTGTTTTTACACCTGTTTTACACTTTTTGTTACATGTGTTACACCGTGTTACACCTGTGTACACCGTGTCACAGTGTTACACCTGTGTACACCGTGTTACACCTGTGTACACTGTGTTACACCGTGTACCCCGGGTGTTACCCCTGTTACCCCGGCAACACCTGTGTCACATGTTTACACCTGTGAACATGTTGTTACATGTGTTACATGTGTTACCCCTGTTACCCCTGTGTTACACCGTGCACGGACACCTGTGTTACACCTTTTTACACCTGTGTTACCCCTGTGCACCTGTGCACATGTGTTACACCTGTTTACACCTGTGTCACATTTTACCCCTGTGACAGTGTTACACCGTGTACATGTGTTACACCGTGTTACACCTGTGTTACCCCACCCCTGTTTTACACCTGTGTTACACCGTTTTACAGGTTACACCTTTTTTGTTACCCCGGTGTTACAGTGTTACACCTGTGTTACACTGTGTTACACCTGTGTTTTTACACCTGTGTCACATGTTTTACATGTGTTACCCCGTGTTACACGGTGTTACACCTGTTTACACTGTGTTACACCGTTTTACCCCGGTGTTACACCTGTGTCAAAAACCCCTGTGTTACATGTTCACCCGTGTGTTACACCTGTGTACAGGGCAATTTACACCGGACATGTTTTACACCGTGAACTGTGTTTACCCCGTTACATTGTGTTACAGTGTGTTACACAGTGTGTTACACGGTGTTACACCTGTTACAATGTTTTACACCTGTGACCCTGTGTACATGTTCCCCAACCTGTGTTCACCTGTTTTACCCCCTGTTACATGTGTTACACCTGTGTACACCGGGACCCCGTGTTACACCGTGTTACAGGTGTACCCCCGTGTTACCCCCGTGTACATGTGTTACACCTGTGTACATGTTTTACACCTGTGTCACCGTGTTACACCTGTTTTACATTTTAATTTACCCCTGTGAACCCCTGTTTTTACACCTGTTTCCCCTGTGTTACACGTGTGTTACCCCTGTTTTTTACCCCTGTGTTACATTGTTACCCCTTGTTACATGTGTACAGGTTACACCTGTGTTACCCCGTTTTCACATGTTTACACCTGTTTTACACCTGTGTTACACCTGTGTACATTTTACACCTGTGACATGTTACACCTGTGACACCTGTGTTTTACACCTGTTACACGGTGTTACACCTTTTTACACCTGTTTTACACTGTTTTTACACCGGACCCCTGTGTTACACCTGTGTACATGTTTTACATTGGGGGTTTGTTACACCGGGTTTTACACCGTTTTCACTGTTTACCCCGTGTTACACCTGTGTACATGTTTGTTACCCCTGTTTTACACCCGGTGTTACATGTTACACCGTGACACCTGTGTCACCCCTGTGTTACCCCTGTTTTACCCCCTTTTTTACCCCCGTGTTACACCCTGTTTTACATTTTGTTTACACCGTGTTACACCGTGTTACAGTAACCCCTGTTACAGGGCAGTTCCCCCTTGTTACACCTGTGACAGGGGACACCTGTGTACCCCCGTGTTACCCCTGTTTTCCCCCACCTGTGTTACCCCTGTTTTACCCCTGTTTACAGTGTTACATGTTTCCCCTGTGTTACACCTGTTACAGTTTTTTACACCTGTGTTACCCCTGTTTTACACTGTTTTTGTTTTCACCCGTGTACATGGTTACACCTTTTCAACGTGTGTTACACCCCCGTTTACACCTGTGTAAAATTTTCATGTTTACACTGTGTTACACTGTGTTACACCGTGTCACATGTTAATTTACACCTGTTTTACCCTGTGTTACACCGTGACATGTGTTACCCCTGTGTTACACCTGTTTTACCCCGTGTTACACCGGGGTGTTACACGTTTTACCCCTGTTTTACAGTGTTACACCGTTTTACAGTGTGTTACCCCTGTTTTACAGTGTTACACCGTGTACACCTGTTACACCTGTGTTACCCCTGACACACCTGTGACATGTTTTCACGTGTTTTACATTACCCTGTTTTTGTTCACCTGTGTTACCCCTGTGACACCGGGTTTTGTTACACCTGCGTTACACCTGCGTTACACCGTTTTACACCGTGTTACACCTGTGTCCCCTGTTTTAATTCCCCGTGTTACCCCCGTTTTGTTACACCTGTACCCCCGGTGTTACACCTGTGTGTGACCCCCTGTTTTACACCTTTTCACATGTTTTCACCGTGTCACCCCGTGTTCAGTTACACCTGTTACACCTGTGTACACGTGTTACACCGTGCACATGTGTTACACCTGTGTCACATGTATATTACACCTGTGTTACACCTGTGTTACACCTGTTTTACAGTGTTACCCCTGTGACAGGTGTTACCCCCGGCCACACCTGTTTTACATGTATATTACACCTGTGGAACATGTGTGTTACACCTGTGTTACACGTTTTTACACTGTGTTACATGTGTTACCTGTGTTCATGTTCACTGTTTTACACCTGTGTTACACCTGTTTTACACCTGTTACATGTTTTACCCCCTGTTTACACTGTTCACACCGTGTTCACGTGTTACACCGTGTACCCCGTTTTAAAGTTCACCTGTTTTACACCTGTGTACAGTGTCACACCTGTGTTACACGGTGTACACCTTTTCACACCGTGTTACACCTGTTTACATGTTTTACACCTGTTTTCAACCCGTGCACACCTGTGTTACACCTGTTTTACCCCCCTGTGTTACACCTGTACACCTGTCACATGTTTTTACACCGTGACATGTGTTACATTTTTGTGTTACACCGTTTTCACTGTTACACCGTTTTACAGTGTGTTACACGGGCTGTGTTACCCCTGTGTTAGATGTGTTACACGTGTTACACTGTTTTTACATGTGTTACATTTTTTTAAACACCTGTTTTCCCCTGTGTTACCCCTGTGTACACCGTGTTACACCTGTGTCATTTTACACCTGTACAGTGTTACACCGGGTTTTTTACCCGTGTTACACCGTGTGTTACCCCCGTTTTACCCCTGTTTTCACCTGTGTACATGTTTCCCCTGTGTTACCGTGTTACACCTGGTCACCCTGTGTTTTACCCCAACTGTGTTAAAACCTGTGTTACACTGTGTTACCCCCTTTTACACTGTGTTACACGTGTTACACCTGTGTCACATGTTTTACACCTGTGTTACCCCCGGTGTTACACCCGTGTTACCCCCTTTTTGTTACCCCTGCCAAAGTTACACTGTTACACCTGTGCCACCTGTTACACCGTTTTACACCTGTTTACCTGTGACATGTTTTTGTTCCCCACGTGTGTTACACCGTGTTACACCGTTCCCCCTGTTTTACACGTGTTTTTACACCGGTTACACCTGTGTTTTTACACCTGGTTACACCTGTGTTACACTGTGTTACCCCTGTTTTACAGGGTTTACACCCGTGTTACACCTGTTTTTACACCTGTTTTACACTGCATTTTCACACCTGTTTTTACACCGTGTACATGTGTTACACCTGTGTCACCCCCGTGTTACACCTGTGTTACAGGTGTTACCCCGGACCCCCTGTTTTACACGTGTTACACCTGTGTACATGTTACACCTGTGTACACCCTGTGTACATGTGTTACACCTTTTCAACCCCCACACCGTGTTACACCTGTGTACATGTGTTACACCTGTGTACACCTGTGTTACCCCTTGTTACACCTGTGTTACACCGTGTTACACCTGTTACCCCCTTTTCCCCGTGTTACCCCTTTTACACGGTGTTACACCTGTGTTACCCCTGTGTTACACCTGTGTTACACCCGTGTTACACCGTGTACACCTGTGTTTTTTTACACCGTTTTTACCCCTGTGTTACACCTGTTTTCCCCGTTCCCCTTTTACATTTACACCGTGTTACACCTGTTTTACACCTGTGTTACCCCCCGTGTACACCGTTTTACACCGTTTTACCCCGGGTTTTACACCCGTGTTACACCTGTTTTACACCTGTGTTACCCCTGTTTTACCTTTTTGTTACACCTGTGTACACCTGTTACACCTGTGACACCTGTTTTACACCTGTTTTTACCCCGTGTTACACCTGTTTTACACCTGTGTCACATGTTTACACCTGTGCACAGTTTTACACCTGTGTTACATGTTTTACCCCTTTTAATGTTACACCTGTGACGTGTTACCGTGTTACACCTGTGTTACACCGTTCACTGTTTTACACCGTGTTACACCTGTGTTACACTGTGTTACCCCTGTTTTACCCCGTTTTTACATGTGTTTTACACCTGGGGTTTTTACCCCTGTGTTACACGCATGTGTTACATTTTGTGTTACACGTGTGTTACACCTGTGTCACATGTATATTACACCTGTGTTACACCTGTGTTACACCTGTGTCACATGTATATTACACCTGTGTTACACGTGTGTTACATGTTAGCACATGGTGTTACACGCTGTGTTACACCTGTGTCACACGTGCAGGCTACACCTGTGTTACACCTGTGTTACACATGTTAACACCTGTGTGTTACACGTGTGTCATTCCATAACACACCTGTGTTACACCTGTGTTAAGACGTGTCACACGGTGTTACACTCCAGGCACACCTGCTGTCACATGCATATTACACCTGCAGCCACAACATGTGCAGCTACCCATGTCACACCTGTGCGTCACAATGTGTGTTGGCCCTGTGTCACAGCTGTGCTACACCTGTGTTACACATGTGTTACACGGTGTGTCACACATGTGTTACACCTGTGTTACACCCGTGTCACATGTATATTGGCTAATTCCGGTGTTACACCTGTGTTACATGTGCGTTCCACCTGTGTTACACATGTGTTACACCTGCGGTGTTATTAATGCAGTAATACACCTGTGTCACACCCATGTTACAATCTGCAGCCCGTATCTGCGGTTACACCCGCATGTTACACCTGTGTCGGAACATGTGTGTTACACTTGTGTCACACCTGTGTTACACCTGTAAGCGCCACGCAGTTACTGACGTAGTTGGCATGTGTGTCGTGCACCTGTGTTACACCTGGGCATGTGTCTACACCTGTGCCATGTACACACTGTGTTATTAATGTGGTGTTACACCTGTGTCACATGTATGTTACACCTGTGTCACACCTGTACATACCTGTGTTACACCTGTGTTAACACGCTGTGTCACATGTCACACACCTGTAGCACCTGTGTGTTACACCTGTGTTACACGGCAAGTTACATGTGTGTTACACGTGTGTTACATGTGTGTTACACGTGTGTTACACCTGTGTTACACGTGTTAAGCACCTGTGTCACATGTATATTCCACGCAGTGTTAAGACCTGTGTTACACCTGTGTCACACATGTGTTACACGTGTGCCACACGGTGTACAACTGTGTCACATGTATATTACACCCGCAGTTACACCTGTGTTAACATGTGCCACATCTGTGTTACACCCAAAGTGCTCACACCCGCATGTTGTCACACCCGTGTATGGCACCTGTGTCACACGGTGTCACACGGTGTTACACCCTGGTGTTACACCCACACGTGTGTTACACCCGTGTCACACGTGTGTTAGCCACCTCAGTGTCACACCTGTGTCACATCGCAGTGTTGTACACATGTGCTGGCACACGGTGTCACAGTTGTGTTCAAACACACTGTGGTACATTACACCTGTGTTAAGACGGTGTTACACGCAGCACACCCGCCGGCTGACCCGTGTCACATGTATATTTCACCCGTGAACATGTGTGTTACATGCTCACACCTGTGTTACACGCGGTGTTACCCGTGGTGTTACATGTGTGTTACACCTGTGTCACACGTGTGTTACACCTGTGTTACACGTGTATGTTACACCTGTGTTATTACACCTGTGTTACATACCTTGTGTTACACCTGTGTTACACCCATGTTACACGTGTGTTACACCTGCGTCACACAGGTGCTACACCCGTGTTACACCTGTGTTACCTGGTGTTACACCTGTGCTTACATGGATGGTAGCACCTCGTTACACCTGTGGAACATAAAAGTGTTACACCCACACCTGCGTGTCACACCTAGGTGCCACACGTGTGTGTTACACCCGCAGTCACACCTGGTGTTACACCTGTGTGTTACACGGGTGTTACACCTGTGCTCACACCTGGTTATTACACCTGTGTTACACGGTGTTACATGTGTTACACCCGTGTTACACCTGTGTTACACGTGGTGTCTTACACCTGTGTCACACCTGTGTCACACCCGTGTCACACGCAAGCTACACCTGTGTTACATGGTGTCACATTACACCTGTGTTACACCTGTGTTACACCCTGTGTTACACACGCAGTGTTACACCTGTGTTACACATGTGTATAATGCAATACACATGTGAACATGTATAATGTTTACACCTGTGTTATAATTCTGTGTCACATGTAGCTACACCTGTGTTGTACACCTGTGTTACACCCGCACACCCGCAGCCACACCTGTGTTACACCTGTAGCCAGTACACCTGTGTTACACACACCTGTGTCAAGAGCACCTGTGTTACACGGGTGTTACACGTGGCGCCACACCTGTGTCACACCCAAAGTGTACACACGCAAGTCACACCTGTGTTACACGCAGGTCACACCTGTGTCACACCTGTGTGTTTTACACCTGTGTTACACCTGTGTTACACCTGCGTCACACCTGTGTTACACCTGCGTTACACTCCGTGTTACACGTGCAGTTACACCTGTGTTGCCACACCTGGTAATGTCACCTGTGTTACACCTGCGTTACACCTGCGTTACACCTGTGTTACACCCGTGTAAGATGCATGTTACACCCGTGGTGTTACATGTGTGTTACACGTGTGTTACACCCACGTGTTACACATGTGTTACACCCGTGTTACACCTGTGTCACGTGTATATTACACCTGTGTTACACTCAGTTACACATGTTACACCTGTGTTACCGGGTCTGTGTCACCTCGCAGTTACACACCTCAAGCGCTACACCCATGTTACACCCGAGTGTTACACGCTGTGTTACACCTGTGTTAACACCTGTGTCACACTGCAGCAGGCCTGTGTTACACCTGTGGTACACCTGCAGCCAGCACCTGTTAAGATGCGTTACACCTGTGTTAAACACACCTGTGTTAAGCACACGTAGTGGCCACACCTGCAATCACACCTGTGCCACATTCTGTGTCAGCACCTGGGTGGTTACACCTGTGCTGGGCACGTGTGTTTACACCTGTGTTACACCTGTGTTACACGTGTGTTGGCTAACGTGCATATTACACCTGTGTTACACCTGTGTTACACTTGTTACACCTGTGTTACACCTGTGCAGCCACCCATGTCACACCTGTGTTAATGCACCTACATGTGTGCTACACCTGTGTTACATGTCTTACACCCATGTTACACCTGTGTTACACCTGTGTTACACCTGTGTCACACACCTGTGTCACGCGGTACACGGTGTAGCTACACCTGTGTTACACATGTGTTACACCTGTAAGCCACCCAGACAACACACTCCGTGTTACAATCTGCAGTTACACCTGTGCTACACCTGTGTCACACGTATATTATAGCACCTGTGTCACACCTATGTTACACCCAATGGTAGCCACACCTGTGTTACACCTGTGTCATTAATGCTGTGTTACACACCTGTGTTACCACACCTGGTTACACCTGTTACACCCAGTTATTACCCAGTGTTACACGTAGTGTCTTACACCTGCCACACCGTGTTACACCATGCCACACTCATGCTACATAATCTGTGTTAAGCACGCAGTGTTACACCTGCGTCACACCTGTGTCACATGTGTTACACCTGTGAAGCATGGCAGTGTTACACCCGCGCTACTCTGTGTTACACGTGTTACACCCGCGCCACACCTTGTGTTACACCTGTGTCACACCTATATGCTACACCTGTGGGTTACACCTGCGTTAACACCTGTGTTACATGTGTATTACACCTGTGTTAAGCAATCTGTGTTACACCTGTGTTACACCTGTGTCACACCCATGTTACATCCTGTGTTACACCTGTGTTACACCCGCGCTACACCTGTGTTACAATGTGCGGTGTTACACCCAATGCCACACCGTTACACCTGTGTTACACGCAGTTACATGTGTGTTACACCTGTGTTACATGTGTCTTACACTCTGTGTTAAGCACGCTGTGTTAATCCTTGCAAGCCACACCTGTGTTAGCACCTGTGTCTACACGCATGCTTACACCTGTGTGTTACACGTGTGTCGTTGCTACATGTGTTATAATTCTGTGTTATACCTGTGTATACCCTGTGTTACAATTACACCTGTGAATATGTGGTGTTACACGTGGTGTTACACGGTGTATACACGCAGGTGCCAAGAGCGTGTTACATAATTTGTGTTGCCATTTGTGTTACAATTCTGTGTTATACACCTGTGTCACATGTACATTACACGTGTGTTACACCGTGGTAAGCTGGGAGCACCTGCGCCACACCCATGCTACACCTGGCAAGCACCTGTGTTACACCTGTGTTCATCTTCACCCACACACACCTGTGTCACATGTATATTACACCTGTGGAACATGTGTGTTACACGTGTGTTACATGTGTGTTACACGTGTGTTACATGTGTGTTACACCTGTGTCACATGTATATTACACCTGTGGAACATGTGTGTTACATGTGCAGCTTGCCACACCTGTGTTACACGCTGTGTTACACGGTGTTAAACCTGTATCGCATGTATTAGGTACACACTGTGTTACACCTGTGTTACACCTGTGTCACACGTGTGTTACACCTGTGTCACATGTGTTACACCTGTGTCACATGTGTGTTACACCTGTGTTACACCTGTGTTACACCTGCGTTACACCTGTGTTACATCGCTGGTGTCACACCTGCAAGTATTACACCTGTGGAACATGTGTTACACGCGGTGTTACACCCGGTGTTACGGCGCAGCTACATGTGGTTAAGCACCTGTGTGTTGCATGTGTGTTACACGCTGTGTCACATGCGTATATTGGCTAACGGTGTTACACATGTGTTACACCTGTGTCACACGTGATATTACACCTGTAGCCACACTTGCAGGCTACACGCTGTGTCACACCTGTGTTACACCTGTGTCACACGCATGCTATACGGTGTTACACGTGTGTTACACGTGTAACACACGTGTGTTACACATGTTACACGGGTGTTACAGCACCTGTGTCACATGTATATTACACCTGTGTTACACCCAGTGTTAGCACCTGTGTTACACCTGTGTTACACCCAGTTACACCTGTGTTACACGTGTGTTACACCCATCACACCCGTGTTACACCTGCAGTCACACCCGTATATTACACCTGCAGGTCACACTTGTGTTACACGTAGGTTACACCTGTAAAAGTTATAATGCCACGGTAATGTGTTACACCTGTGTCACATGTATATTACACCTGTGTCAATGGCACTCGTGTCACACGTGTGTTACACCTGTGTTACACCTGTGTCACACGTGTGTTACACCTGTGTCACACGTGTGTTACACCCAGCACACCCGTTACGGCCATTTGTGTCACACGCGGTTGTCTACACCTGTGTCACACGCGGTGTCACAGCCTGCAGTTACACCCTGTGTCACACCTGTGTCACACCTGTAAGCATAATTCGTGTCAGCACTGTGTTACACCTGTGTCAAAATTCGTGTGTTACACACCTGTCACACCTGTGTCACACGCAGTGTTACAATCGCGTCACACCTGTGTTACACGTGTGTCACAGGCTGTTCCAGTCACACCTGCATATTACACCTGTGTGTTACACGCGGTAAGTTGTTCCGGTACAACACCTGTGTCATATGTATATTACACCTGTGTCACATGTATATTATGGACCTGTGTTACACCCAGCACCAAGCTACACCTGTGTCACATGGCGTCATACCCCAAACATACCCCGTTACACCTGTGTTACACCCGGTGTTACACCACGTGTCACAATGCGTGTTACACCTGTGTCACACGTGGTGTTACACCTGTGTCACACCTGTAAACACACATTTCAGGTCACACGGTGTCAGCACCTGTGTCACACGTGCAGTGTCACACGTGTGTTACACCTGTGTTACACCTGCGTCACACGTGTGTTACACCACGTATGGCTACCTGTTGTCTGCGCACCAGGTCACACCCAGCAGCAGTGTTACACCCGCAGTCACACCCAGCCGTCACACCTCGTGCCACACCCGTGTCAATTCTGCATTACACCTGTCATTCACACCTGTGTCACACCTGTGTTACACCTGTAAGCCAAGCACGTAGTCACACCTGTGTCACACCCAGCATTACACGTGTGTCACATGTGTGTCACACCTGTGTTAAGCACCCGTGTTACACCTAGGGTTACACCTCAGTGTCACATGTATGGGTTATACCTGTGACACAGGGGTGTGGCCTTATATGTAAAGACACGTAACTCTCCAAATCACTTGGACTATCCTCACCAAATTGGTAGCCTATGTCCACAAGCGCGACACCCTTAACCTACCTTAATTTTTTCATCTGGCAACGTTTGAAATATTAGGGGGCGCTACAATCAATCCCCCTCAAAATATGCCTTTTTGGCCTTTTTCATGATTTTAGGGGGTGTAAAACAGTTAACCCTCCTAGAGCTTGAAACCCCATACATTCCAAACTTGGCCTATATGGTCTTGAGACCATTGTCTTGAAATGGCCTTAAAAGATTTCAATAATATTAAATCTCTTGTGCTGTTTGCCGGACCGCAAAGAAAACGCTTATCGCCATGAAAATTGACGTTGTTGTAACTCGGCCATACATTATGTAATCATGCTCCATATTTCTATACCTCATGACATACTGACCCTGAAGAGATCCATATGCTAATTTTTGATTCTGGTCGTAGCGAATACCAACTGGTGGCACTAGGAAGTTACATGTTTTTACTTTTATACACTGCCTCTCGCAGGATTATTCAGATCCTCTCAAAAACATACCAGAATAGATTCCTAAGACCTTGATGACAAGCTTCCTTGTGAAGTCAGTGAGCTTACACGTTGAAGCACATTCAGCATGTAATTTACATGACAAGGTCTAGACTTTACATGGATACACATGATGGCATTGTATATCTCAAATCTGTCTCCAGCGCCCCTGCTGGCGCGCAACCCTGACTCGGTCAAATCTGTCTCCAAAACTTCTCATGCTTCGCAGAATTCATCGCCTGAGGATATCAATGCTCTTTTTCACCAGAGTCAAAGCCGCCACCGAGCGAGCAAAGTAAAATCAGTGTCGCGTGACAAACGGTCAAACGCCCGAACGCCGCTGCATGCGCTTCTCGGCCGAGGTCGGGCGCGCCCCGCCAGCACCCCCGCGACGCGGCGAAGCAGGAGAGAGGACCTGCTCATCGCTGCTTGCAGCTTTAATTATTATTATTATTATTATACAAAAAAGGTGCATTTTCATTATTGTGCAGAAATAAAGTGGTGACGGTGCACTGCGGTAGACGCTTTCTGATTAATTCGTTTAGGGCAGATGCGACGGGTCCGTGGGAAGAAGCCGTTTCCGTGTGTATGCTTGGGGTTTTTGTTTTGTGTTTTCCACATGTGTCGGGTGTGTTTTCACGGAGCTTACGGTGGTAGTTTCTGTAGCGCCCACCGAAAAGGGACCAGGTCGGAACGGCTTGTGTTTGGGTGCGAATGATCTGCAGTTATCTTTTCCAGCCCGCAGCCACCGCCGGCCGCCGCCCGCAGACTCTGGAGGTACAAGTCCAGGGATGGATGGAGGGGCGGTCGTATGCATGCGGGCCCGCGTATGCAAGGGCCTGCATGCATGCGGCTCTGGCGTGGCGTGGCGGCCCTGGCGCAAGGCAGGCAGGCAGGCCGGAGCCGGTAGCAGTTATCCTGTCTCAGACACAACTGCCGACTCGGGCCGAACTGAGCTCCGGCTCTGTGTCCCGCCCGTATTGGCTGGCGACAAAACCCACGCGGCGCGAAGGAAATGAAGCACGCGGAGCTTTGGCGGTCCGGCGCGCCGGGTCAGCCACCTAACAGAGTTTTTTCCGGCTGGCCGAAAGCTGACAGTATCCCACGGGCCTGTTCTTTGGGTCAAGAGTGACCCCGCGCGCCAGTATCATCCAGGTGCAGCTTGCGGGCTCAGAAAGATCTGCTGAGACCTGGGGTCACTCTGACTCAGATCGGGGCCCTCCTTGACCTGCAGGAGGACAGGGGTAGAGGGCCTGTAATTCACACATGTACCTGTATATACAGTTACGCTGGGTCAGATTGACCCGAGGACAACGGGAGGGGGGCGCGTGGACCAACTTCGGTCATTCTGACCCCGCGTGAGCACGGAGATACAGATACGAAATGGGTCACTCTGACCCAAAGAACGAGGGCGCTGCGGATGCAACTTCGGGTCTTTTCTGACCCCTGGCAGCACAGATGACGTAGCCGGGGTCACTTGACCCAAGCCGGGGTCACTTGACCCAGAGCGGGTCTTTTGACCCAGAGGACAGGGAGAGGGCCTGTAATTGCTACTGGCTATGTACCTGTATATACAGTTACGCTGGTCAGATTGACCCGAGGACAACGGGAGGGGGCGCTGCGGGATTCAACTCGGGTCTTCTCGACCTTCTGCAGAGCACGGATACGAGCCGGGTCAACTCTGACCCAGAGCGGGGTCTTTGACCCAGAGGACAGGGCAGTAGGCCTTGTACCTACACATGTACCTGTATATATAGGCCACGCTGGGTCAGATTGACCCGAGGACAACGTGAGGGGTGCGTGATCTAACTCGGGTCATTGCCTTTGACCCAAAGAACCGGAGGCGCTGTGGATGCGACTTCCGGCCTTTCTGACCCCGCAGAACACGAGAACACTTGAAAGCCGGAGCCAGTCACTCTGACCCAGAGCGCGCGGTCTTTTTGACCCAGAGGACAGGGGCAGAGGCTTGTACCTAAGCGTTTTTCCTCAAGCGCTTCACCGCAGCCCACTGCCCCAATAACTAAGGGCTGGGTTAAATGCAGAGAACTAATTTCTGGGGGATTAATAAAAAGTGTATATTCTATTATTCTAATTCTACATATGTACGCAGTATCTACAGTTACGAGGGTCAGATTGACCCGAGGGCAAATGGAGTTGGTTAGTGCGCCCTCACACCAAACGCCATGCTGCAGAGTTTACTTCCGTCACCTCATTTGCCGTGTTCACGCCATCAGCGCCGAGAGGCGGGGCTTTATTCCTGTGTCTCGGCCTCCGAAAAAGACCGTTATCATCTCCTTCATCCACCAGAATAACGTAACCACTTAGTTCTGCTTTATATTTGTTGTGGACGCGCTCAGTTTGGGTTCATGCACATCACTTGTATACTTCACACAGCTCGTCACTTTCACATGACAAGCACACTGCAGTTATGCTGAAAGCATTTCCGCCTGTGCAGCGCCACGAGAGAGAGCGAACACAAGAGCCGATTGGCCATTTGCGAGATTACCGCCTCAAAATTGAAATGTTTCAACTGGGCTTAAAATTGCGCCGAAATTACTGAAAACGTTGGCCGCCTGGGGAAATATCGTCTATCGCAGCCCATCGCAGCAGCACACGCCTGTACATTGATTTTTCATGGGATTCAGTCGCAACAAAAAATCTCATCGCCGGTGAGAAACGCCCATTTACAAGTTTTATGATATTTCATGAATACCTGATGCTTTCATCATTTTACTGCCTTAAAGCTGTATGTTC
Organism: Pseudoliparis swirei; assembly: GCF_029220125.1. NCBI lineage: Eukaryota > Metazoa > Chordata > Actinopteri > Perciformes > Liparidae > Pseudoliparis > Pseudoliparis swirei. The sequence goes on along the minus strand of NC_079410.1, from coordinate 20,607,671 downwards.
ATTTTTGTATGCTCTTAAACTGATTTCCCAGCCTGAGCAGAGACATCAACAGTGGATTTTCCTAAAGAATACACATATTTTCTTGATTTTCATCAAATGATGATGCCTCAGAACACAAGATTTGGCAAGTTTCTGCTGATACATTTTCCTGAATACCTGATGCTTTCATAACTTTACTGCCTCAAAGCTGTATGTTCATTTTTTTATGCTCTTAAACGGAATTCCAGCCTGCATAGAGACCAATAGTGAATTTTCCTAAAGAATATTATTACATTTTCTTGATTTTCCTCAAACTTGTATGTCTCAGTGAACAAAGGATTTACAAGTTTCATGAAATTTCATGACCTGGATGCTTAATCACTTTAATACTGCCCTGCAAAGCTGCCATGTTGTTGTTTTTGTATGCGCTTAAACCTGATTTCCAACTTGCACAGAGACTAACAGCTGGATTTTCCCGAAAGAATACATATTTTCTTGATTTTCCACAAACTTATGTGTGTCTCTAGAAGTAAGCATACGTCCATACGTCCTTTTTCACATCTGTGTACGTTATTTAGGCAGCTGCACCCTTTGCTCACTTCAGGTCCTGGCTAAGATAACTCGAGGACGGCAGATTGCAGCCACCTCTCAGCTTGTTGAAATGATGTGCTGCAGTCTGGCCCTGTCCTGTCGGTGGCTGCAGCGTATCAGGCGGTGATGGAGGAGCAGAGGATGACCTGGGCGATGCAGAAGGCAACACGCGGTCTTTGGCAAGTTGAATTTCTTCAGCTGCCCTCAGGAAGTAAACATCCTCTGCTGAGCAATTTTAGTATGGAGCGTATTCCACTAGTATTTAGGTAACTAACTTAAATTTCCTGAAATTCTGTACATTAAATCCTGCTGAAAATAATCATAGATATAGCAGAGGTCAACAATAACAATAATAATGCAGTATCATTTTTATAGATTCTTTAAATTATTTGTTTAAAGAAAATATAATTTTTTTAAAGCTAACTTTAACTTAAATTTCTTGAAATTCTGTACATTAAATCCTCCTGAAAATAATCATAGATATAAAAGAGGTCATCAAAAACAAGAATGCAGTGTAATTTTTGTATAGAATTTTTATGATCTGCTTTAAAGAAAATTCAAATATTGGAAAGATATTAACATTATTTATTTTTAGCTAACTTTAACTTTCACTTCCTGACAATCTGTAGTAATATATCATGAAAATAATCATGAACATAGCAGAGGTCACCAATGCATTGTCATTTTTGTATAAACTTGTAATGATCTGCTTTTAAAAAAAAGTCAAATATTGGAAAATTATTAATTTTATTTCCTTTTTCACGTGCTTTCATTTAGAAACATCAGAATTGTCTCTTTAGACCTTAAAGTGGTCTACTATGAATCAGAAGTGCAATTATTTTGTAACTATGCACCATTTTGTTCTAATTCTATTCTGAAATTAGAGACACATTTGCTCGTGAATTTAATTTTCTATATATTTTATTTTGAAATTCTAAATCAGAATGTCCCAATATCGGAATAGTTACCTTCGGTATTTTCTTTTGTTCATCATTCAAACAATTCATAATTTTTCATTCTTTCATTTAGTTTAATCTAAAAGTATTTAAAGGCATATTTTGTCATATCATGTTCTCCAAATTTGCTCTTATTTTGAAGTCAGTTTTTTAAAGCTTGTACCGTAATGCCTAGTATAAGTATATATATATATATATATATTTTGTTGGGGAAAACCTTAAATTTTAAATTTTTCCCAAAAAAAAAAAAAATTTTAAAAAAAATAAACCCAACTTTGGCTGGTTAGGGTTCGCTCACACCCGACGGACTTAAAAATAGCCGAAAAATCGCCCTTTAGCCCCCGGGAAAACAGAGGGCCCTGTGAAATGGCCCGCTGCGAAAACATTGATTTTGGGTTTAAATATTTTTAAAAAAAGGAAAATGGGGAAAACCTCTATTTCCGCCAATTGTTTCGTGGGAGGCTTTGTTCCCTTGACCGACGGGCCGTTTGAGCGTGTTTAGATTTTAAAATTTAAACTTTCGTAAATTAAAAACCGCTTTGGGTTTCCTCGGGAAAAAAGGGGGAAAACCCGGGTTGATTTTTGACCAAAACAGGGGGTTGGGGCCCCAAAGGGTATTTTTTTTGAAAAGAAAAAATTTAAAATTTGAGGGGTAATGGGAATAATGGTTTTTGGCGCGCTTTTTAAGGGGCCCTGGGGTGCCCACCAAAGTAATCCCCGGGCTTTGGGGACCCACACGGGGCCAAATTTTTTAAGTTAAAAATTTTTTGAGGGGATTAAACCCCAAAAATTTTTTTGTTCTTTGGGTAAAAAGGAAATTTTAGGGGAACAAACACGTGAAAAATGACCGACCAATTTAATGAAACCAAAAACATGGTTTAAATTTAAAAAAACTCTAAAGTTTTTAATTTTAAAAAATTTTAAAATTTTTATATTTATTTTTTAAAGAAAATTTTGGGAAAAATCCCTTTAAAATTGGAAAAAAAACATCCCAAAAAATGTTAGTAAAATGGTCCCAAAATTTAAAAAAATAAAAATGGAAAAAACCCCCCGGCGAAAACTCCCCCCCCTGAAATTTTTTTAAAACAACCCTTTTTTAAAAAACTTGGTCTAAAAAACTTTTATAGGTTTAAAAAAAAAAATTGGAAACAAATTTTTTTGGAAATTAAAAAATTTTTCAAAAATAAGTTTTAAAAACTAAAAAAACCCCCTAGTTGTTAGGGAACAAAATATAAAATTTGAAGGACCCCCACAGGACTGATTTTAACCAACTTTAAATTTTTTCTTATAAAAACAATGACTTTAAAAATTTTTTTCTTTTTCCTAAAGAAAAAATTTTAGGATAAAAAACCCAAATTTTAAATGATTTTAAAAACAAATTTTTTTTTTTTTCCAAAAAACCCGGCAAACCAAAAATAAATGCCAAAAAATTTTTGTTTTATTTTTCACCCAAAAATAATATTAGAAGTTGATGCAAAATTGAAAATAAAATTTTTTAAAATTGTTTTTAATATTGGAGAATTCCAAAAAATTTTTTCGAATTTTAACCCCGAAAGAAAAATGGGGTTTCTGGAAAAGGGCAATTTAAAAATAAATGTAAAAAACCTTTTAATTTTTTTTTTGTAAAAAGGAAGTGGAATGAAAAAACCCAAAAACCAAATGTTGGGGGAAAAAAGTTTATTTTTCCCAAAAAATTAAAAAAAGTTCCCGTTATGAAAATAATAAAATTTATTTTTTCCAAACAATGTTGGTGAAAAAAAATATTTTTTTCTTTTTTTTCCCAAGGCCCCAAGGAAAATTTTTGGATGCCCCACAGTTTTGGAAATTTGAGATAATTTCTTTTGTGAACCCCAAAACCCTTTTTGCTTTTTTTTCCAGTGGAAATAAGGAGGGAAAAATTTGCCCCCTTTTAATTAAACAGCAAAAAGAATTTCCCGATGATTTTAAACCTGAAAAAGGGGCTAAATTTAAAATTATTAAAAAAATTTTATATCAAAAAAAAATTTTTTAAAAAAATTTTTAAAAAAAAAAACAACCAAAAGGAGAGATTCCCAAATTTTTAAAGTTTCAGTTTAAACAACTTGCCAATTTAGGTTGTTTTTGAAAATAACTAAAAGGTTTCCCCTTTTTTCAATCAAAAGGAGGGCTGTTTAACAACTAAACCCCTTTTTTTTTTGGGATTCAAGGCCTCCCAAAGAAAAGTTTTGGGCCTGGTGGACAAAATTTTATTTAAAAAAAAAAAAAGAAAAAAATTTTAAAAAATTTAAAAATTTAAATTAAAAACCCTTTTAAAGGGCAAAAGGGAATAATAAAAGTTTTTCTTTCCTTTATTTTAAAACAATTTTTTTTGGGTTGGGGTTCTTTGTCCCGTTTAGGTCGAAATCTTAAACAAAGTAATTTTCCCCCTTTTGTATTTTTACACTTGTTTAAAAAAAGGACAATAAAAAATTGAAAAACAAAATTTTAACCCTTTAAAAAATGCCGGGAACAAAAAGAAATTTAAACACCCGGAAATACCCTCTTTTTAGGGTAAACCCACTTTGGGCCCTGCCCCGAAATTATTTCCCCCTCAAATCATTTTTTGGGGGGGTTTTAACCCCCCCCAAAACTTTTTGCCCCGGGCCAAAATCACTTTTAAAAGGAGAGGGGTAAAAAGGGGACGGTGGCCCCCCTTTGAAAACAAAATAAAAATTTTTTTTGGAGTCAAGGTCCCTTTTTCCAAATTTGGGAAAACTTAATGGGGCAAGGTTTTTTAAAAGGGGAAAATAATTTTTAAAAAATTTTAAAAAAATACTTTTTTCTCCCTTTTTTTAAAAAAAAATTTTTCCCCCCCTAAAACCGAAAAGGGTAAACCCACCCTCCAGTTCGGGCCCTTTTTTCCCCCAACCCATTTGGGGTTTTGAAAAGTAACGAAGACGGGGTCCCCGGGAAAAAAGGGGGCCGCCGAAACCGCCGGGGGCCCGTTTTCTTTTTTTGGGAAGGCATGGTCAGAGGGAAAAGCAAGGGAAAAGGAATTGTGGGGGGAAGCTTTTCCATTTTGGGAAATCCAACTGAAAAAGGGACTTACCCGGGCTTGGTTGCCTCCTGCGCCATTTTTTGGGGTGAGGGTTAACCTCTTTACGGACCCCAGCCGGAAAAGGCCCCCACGGCCCCTTTTTTTGGGTAACAGAAATAGGGGCCCTCCTTTTGGCCTTTTTTCCCCGGGGCCCCCTTTCTTTTTCCCCATGGGAGGTTTTAAAAAAAGGGGTTTTAGGGGATTTTAAACAAAAGCGTCATTTAAGGGCCCCTTTTTTGGTTCCCGTTTTTCCGTGGGAAAAAGGGTTTTTAATTACCAAAATTAGGTAAAAACGTGGTAGCAGGTAAACCCGACATTTGAAAAACAAAATTAAAAAATAGTTTTGTTTCTGGTTTGGGGGGAAATTTTGGCCCCGGAATACCCCTCCATTTTTCCCTTAAATTAATCACATAACTCCCTTTGAAAACCCCAAAAATTTTCCCAAATTTCATTTCCCCAAGTTTTTTGGTGTGCCTCCATCACATTTTCCAAAAGGGGTAACCAAAGGTTTTAACAAAAAGTTTTCCTGGGGGGCCCCGGCTCCGAAACCGCCCGAAGGAAAATTTTTCATTTTCTTCGGTGCAGTACAATGTAAAGGGTTACAAATTTTTAAAATTTTTTTAGAGGGTACAAAAAATTTTTATTTTTTTTGGTCCCTTTGTATTCTGGCTTTACTGTTTTCCCCGGGGGGCCCCCTTTTTCCTGTTCCAAGGCCCTTTTTTTATGGGCCGCCCCTGCCTCAAACCCCGGGTCTTACAGCCTTTTGTAAACCGGAAACCCTCCATCTGCCAAAAAGGGCTTAAAAAAACAAAAAAATAAAATTTTTTGCGCACCAACAGAAAATACAAGGCGTTTTCTGGTAAAATAAATTTTTCGGGGGCCCCATTTGGGGCTTTTGGGGAACGCGGTAAAAAAACCTTTACCCGCGGTTTTCAAACCCGGGCCCTTTTCCCCATTTTAAAAAAATTTTAATTTTTAAACGGCAAAGGGGCCCAACATTTTTCCCTTTTTCGTGGAAGGGAAGGTTTTAAAGGGGAAAAAACTTCCGGGAAAAAAAACCAAGTGAATTTTGGGACTATCAACCCCAAAAGAGTTTTTTTGAGGTCCACAAAAATAAATTTGGGGAGAAATAAGGTGGAAAAAAAGAAACCGTCTTTTGGGCAAACGGAAAAATAAACCCCTTTTTCCCGGAGGTCTCATATGTTGTTGAAAGATGACTTCTATGTCGCTATAGAAACGCCGGATGCTACTCAGCAACACCTTGAGTCATGGGTAGCGCAGGAACGTCTTGGTGATGACGGTGACGTGAGAGCTCACATCTGACCAAGAAGAGAAGTAAGCAAAGAGTTCCAAAAAGAAAAGACAGGTGAAAACACAAGTCTAACTGTCCCTGCTCGGGGTTCAGGCGCTCCGACCTGAACAGATAGGAAGTTATCATTTCATTGCTGCTCCAGCTGATTGCACATGCGTGAACATAAACTTGCTAGGCGCCCTATTACAGTGTTCTTTTAGTGTATTTTTATCGCATGAGACTAGCACAACAAAAGCTAAAACCAGTCATTGTCCTTTTTTGTAGTCACAAACATAGAAAAATACAAATGTTCATCCACCGAGCGTTTACTTGATGTTTAACCCCTGAGACAGGCAGGAGGAGCGCACACCTACTTTTTCCCATGTTGTACAAGACTGGAAGGAGAGGCTGTTTGATAGTGATGGGAAACACGGCCTCATGCTCCTCAAACTGGAAGGATACTAAGTACAGAAACAACTTTTAAAGTACACTCTCAATCAAACTGCACCAACATTTTCCACTGACTGATTTTAATTTCTCCAGATGAACATTAAACACACAGAAAAATAAATGTATGCAGATACATATAGCTGCACAAAACATCGACAACTGATTGCAATTTTGAGCAGTTAATTTCTGTAAAGATAAATTTTGATTTCTTGCTTCCAATGTCTTCATACCGAGGTCTCCAGTATGTATGTGGTAGATCGTGCTGGTGTAAACCACTTTAGCCAGCAGGTAGTTCAGGATCACCAGGCTGCTAGACTCCATAATAAGCTTGGTCTTCCCATCACCTGACAACATAAATTTAAAAAAAGAGTACATTTCATGTTATTTGAAAAAACGGTCTTACTTTGCAATGTGGATGACAACCATATTAATCAAAATCTGTTTAAATCGGTGTATGGCTGAATGCGTTTTTCCCAAATCTCCGTATAAAAATGCAATTCCTGATTAAAGCCAGTGTGATGATTTCTCCAAGGATCAGTTATCATGATCAACAATGAGTAAGTTAAACTGTATTTGGTGCAGCACAATCATACAGGTTGGTGCAGTTCAAAAGGTCAACGGGTGACTGACACCAAAAGCGACGCGATCTTTTCGCGTGACCGAATCCCATTAATTGCTGCGATAGATTGTAAAGCACTAGACACATTTTGAATTCGTGAAAATGGGTCATACAAATAAATTGAATTGAATTGAAAGAGCTGTGTGAGCCTAAGAGTGATGTCATGTATTAATATATATATATATACACATGATATTAATGGTATGAACCCAAACACAAGGGCGTTAGATGTTCAGACGTGTGTGGGATGTCCTCAACAAGTATAAAGCAGAACTAGTGGTTAGTTCTTCCGTGGTGGATGATAGGAAATGAAGGTTTTTACGGAGGCAAGCCAAGGAGATAAGCCCTGCCCCTCACGGAGCGTCGCGATGCTTATAGCGTGAACACGGCGAATGGTCAAGCGAGTAAACTCACGCCTTTTGGTGCGTACGTAACTTTAATGGGACCGAATAAAAACAGTAAAAGAGTTGAGGAATAATGCAAATGTGAATTAGAGATGATACAAAAATGTATATATGCATCACCACATATAAAATATGGTGATATAGCGTGTAACGGCTAAAACTCCCTTAGTGTCATCAGTATATGTTTCTTGACATCTCCATTTGTTTAACCACTCTTAGACGGAATGAACGAGTCTACGCGTGTAATGTGTTTCAACAACGGTAGAAAACAGTGAGTTCGCTCCGTTCCTTTTACTGAATTCTGGTGCAACCGTGAAACAAGTCCCCCGTTGATACATCAATGCGCGAGCTCAATACGTCACAACTCACCTCTGATTATTCTAAACAATGCAAACTATAACATACAATTATGCAATCACTATAATTAACAAAATCTAAATAATATAGTATCTAAATCTGAGTCTAAATTACAATTACAATTACAATATGGAAAATGGCACTAACCTAGCGTGTTTCTATGAATGCAAGCATAATATTAACTGGGATGGACGAAGCAAATGCTTACTTCATTTTCCTAGTATGGAAATGAGGTCCTGAAAAAAACAGGCAAACATAGAAAATATGGCAGATATGGCCAGAAACAAGTGCTGTTGCTTACTTGTTTTGTTCATCAAATCAGGCTCAGTCACAAGTATTCAAGCACTACAACAAAGGCCAGTGTGATGTTAGTTCAGATGTCCGACTCTCACCTTGCACCATCCCTCCATCAGCAATCTCTGTGGTCAGGACCCCTTTGGACACTTCCAAGGAGACCTGGAGACAGTGGCCAAGTGTTTTGTGATGTATTTGTTAATTCAAATTTCTTTCCAATTAATGAATTCCCCAAGATAAAAGAGAAAGTGAGGACAGGCCTTGCTGTTGCCCAGGAGCAACACTTTCTGTAACAGTTGGAAAGTTGGAAGTCACCTTGAAGTCCAGTAGCATTGATTATAAAAATTTGAAAGCCAATGCTGATTGAGTGGTGATGTTCATGTTACCCCTCACCTTCATATGTTGGTCTGTCCCCACATTATAACAATAATGCAATTATAGAAATAAATACTTTTTTGGCATAAGTCCAAACTAAATAAATATTGGCTTTCAAAATGAAATCAATGAGCATCTGTTGCAGCAATTTCAGCACCTGTAATCCCACAGTTGCAGCGAGCTTCCTGTCCCTTTTTACAACAAGATGGCTGTTGTACAATGATTTTAAATGATGTCATGGAAATGTATTTAATATCAGTTTGTGTGAAAAAATGTGAAAAAAATGTTTGCCATCATAATAATGCTGTATCTTTAACCAAATGTAGAACCATCACAGTGCTCTACATGTGAAGTGTTTTCATGGAGTTTATTTAAGCCGTGAATTTGAATAAATATTCAAATGTCCAGCAGCAATCTTGTATCAGCCCCGCCAAACGCTGCCATTCCAGCACCAATCTGCAAGAAGGCCGTTACACATTGGGGTTGTGACTAACGTTTGCCATCCGTGGAGGCTCTGTGTTGCTGTTTTGTAAAATTGAGGATGAATTGCACCAAAAAATACCACCCCAGTGTGTAAAGGCGTTCCGAATGACCAGACAATGTTTTACATCTATGGGATCACACAAACCTTGTAGCTGCTTCTTTGTCCTGCATGCAGTGCTAAACCTGAAATAAAAATGGCCTCGTACTTTCACACTACATTTTTTGGCATGATCGTTTGTGGGAGTACACACATTCATTTCTGACATTGCTTGATACATGCTTGATACATTCTCAAATAAAAATAAACCATGAACTAACCCATCCAGCTTCCTCTCTATATATTATGGTAACTCTCTTCTGAGAGAATGTAAGGAATACAACTATTTCTATGTCTCATTGGCTGTGGTTTTGTTTTTGGCTACCATATGGAGTATGAGCTTTTCTTTGTGTTTTACCAGATATTCCAGTCACGTTAAACCAGACTTTACTCGGCTCAGGGCTGAAACCAGTTGAACAGGTTGTAGCATACCTGGTACAGGAGTGGAAATCAGAGGCTGTGCATGGACACCCTGGATAGGGTACTGCAGGGGAGAGTTGGGCAAAGCAATCAACGGTGTGGACAATACAGACGTGGTCCTGTTGGGAAGATTGGGGGGGGGGACGACATGAATCAACAATATATATATATACATTTTAGATTTGATTTCTGCCAATAAGCCCCCTACATCCTACACACTGCCCTACAATTCACCAAGATAGTGCCGGTGTTATTATCTTTAATTGCCATTGCATCACCCTAAGATGGTACACCCAAAATGTATGTTTATTTCTAAGTGCCGCTGAAGATTTAGATAACTGCATCCATCCATACCTGATCTTGAATTGTTGGAGCTCCTTGGCTCTGCGTCGCACCAGCTCCTCATACTCATCCTTCGGGACTTCATTCTTGAGGACCGATGAGCCCGGAGGACAGTTGCATGGATCAGACTTGGGAAGAGGACTCTGGGGTTTCAACCTGGACGGGTGACAGTAATATGGAAGCCGTGAAGCACCATAATTATATTGTCTTCCTATCATATTATCACTTATATGTGTTTGTATTTAACAAATGAGAGGATGTTTTAACGCTCCACAAATTCAAGGTAATGAACCAGTTTCCTTTTTTTTTAAGTCCCTGAAACACAAGCTTTATGGTTCCAGTTTTTTGTTTTTACGTTTAAAGTAAATGTCAGGAAATGTATGGAACTGCTGAATCATTAAACCCAGGGGTCCCCAAACTTTTTCCTAAGAGGGCCACATAACGTTTGCCTTGTCTGCTGGAGGGCCAGCGGTGTGCTAGTGAGAATGTGCTCACCTGTGTGCGGTATTGTGTGGTTGTTGCGTTGCGAACAAGCATCGCTAAACATGTTTTCAAAGTGTAAATATCCGCTCACGGTAACCAGTTGTTCCAGATCCCTTCGACCAAACTGTTCCCATGAAAACATAAGAAATGTCACTTAATGGATCAATATATAAATTACTTGACTTCAAACTAATATCTGATGGCGCAGCGCACAGACTGCATGTCTTTGAGTGCAGACTCCTTTTGCGTGAAAGAGATCGAAACCAGGTCGGGCGATATTTTTATTTTTCTAAAATGTATTTCTTCATCCGTGGCTGTGATGCACTGCTCACTTATACAATCGTAATCGCCGAAATGGATATGAACGGTGGCTTGAAGATCTCCAGCAATATGTTTGTGAATGTGTGACTAATCTGGTGAGCGAGACAGAGCCCCGCTGCAGATGTTAAGAGAACACAACGCACGCACGCAGGAAACCAGTAGGTTTGAAAACCAGTAGGGTGTAACACCGCATATGTGTTTCATGGCAGAGGAGATCTGCCGCCGTAGGTGGAAAAGTCAGAGACACGTATCAAAGAGAGAAGAAGAGAGAGAGCAGCGAGAAGCGCAGTGAGTGCAGCTCAGTCCACTAAAAGTGGAAGTACTCTGCGGTCGCGACGCGTCTGGTCTGAACACTTTTTTTCGACGCGTCCGTTGTGAACACACCATGACATTCAAGCTAACCTAATTTCCCAAACGCTGTGGACATCTGAACGCTGATTGGCCGAGACGCGACACGTCCCATCAAAGATGTTCTATTGCGAAGAGCACCACTCCACATTTTCTCCGCGTCTCACTGTAATCTCAACGGCAGCGGGCCAGGTGAAAAAAAAAAAAAATCGGAACGCGTCTCTGGTATTGTTCAGGGGGCCGGTCCAAATGGGGAGGCGGGCCGGATCCGGCCCGCGGGCCGTAGTTTGGGGACCACTGATTAAACCTGTGTAATGACTAAGCTTGTTATACCACTTTCCAGGGTGTGTCATGCATTCAAAACGGAACAAACACACGGATACAAACACGGACGCAAACACACACAGAGACAGAGTGCCTTTTACCTCGGTTTTTCTTGAGTGGGAACCTCTTTCGTCAACTTTTCAGGACAGTGACAGGATATCATGAAATAGCATGTCAGCAGGACCATCACAGACACAGCAACCTTCTGAAGCGGTGCTCTGGAAAGCACAGACATCTAGGGAGACAAGAATGAGGCCATATAGCCAAAGGAGCATGTGATCAATTCATGAATAGGTTTATGTTTTGGCTCATAATGTAAGGTGTTGAAGAAAGCCATCCTGAAAATACCACCAGATCTTTTCAAAAACTGGACCATGAAGTATATTTTAGGCCTAAACAAACACTGGCAGTTCTGGTTGCTATAGCTGTGAAGGAATTAGAAACAAACAAGGGGCCCTTTAACTGAGATTAAAGTCCGCCAAACTAATTAGAAGAAGAAAAAAACACTCTTAACATGTAATTGTATTGATACGGCTTTTGTTTGACGTGTTCTTACTTTATAAAATAAATGGAAAATGGGATTAAAGGAAATTAAAATCAGCTGCCCATTTCAACCCTGAATTCATGACAAAATATGCAATTGTGTTTATGGTTAAATTTGATTACATTTCAGTCAATGAAGAATGTATGATGCCAGTAAAGTCAGGGTTAGACAAGGCAATTATTGTTAAAAGACACACTGGTGAAATATATATAGAGAGAGAAAATTGAAGAAAAACAAAACAATAGGCTGTACTAGCTAGTTAGTTAGTTAGTTAATTAGTTAGGTAGTTAACTTACAATCAAAGCCCGCTGCTTTTACGTCTACCATATATTTAAATAATATATATGTTTTAATTACCATTGTAGTTGAAAAAAAATAGCCGACAGAATAAGCAACAACAAAAAAAGGAGTGCAGCATCCTCGGAAAAAAGACTTCTCGCGCGGAAGCCCGAGAGCACGCAGATAAATAGTCTCCATGCACACCAGGAACGCCCCTTGTCCCGGCTGGCTTTGCTTTCGTGTTAGTCAAAACCAGTGGTCCCCAAACTACGGCCCGCGGGCCGGATCCGGCCCGCCTCCCCATTTGGACCGGCCCCCTGAACAATACCAGAGACGCGTTCCGATTTATTATTTTTTTCACCTGGCCCGCTGCCGTTGAGATTACAGTGAGACGCGGAGAAAATGTGGAGTGGTGCTCTTCGCAATAGAACATCTTTGATGGGACGTGTCGCGTCTCGGCCAATCAGCGTTCAGATGTCCACAGCGTTTGGGAAATTAGGTTAGCTTGAATGTCATGGTGTGTTCACACCGGACGCGTCGAAAAAAAAGTGTGTTCAGACCAGACGCGTCGCGACCGCAGAGTACTTCCACTTTTTAGTGGACTGAGCTGCACTCCCACTGCGCTTCTCGCTGCTCTCTCTCTTCTTCTCTCTTTGATACGTGTCTCTGACTTTTCCACCTACGGCGGCAGATCTCCTCTGCCATGAAACACATATGCCGGTGTTACACCCCTACTGGTTTTCAAACCTACTGGTTTCCCTATGCGTGCGTGCGTTGTGTTCTCTTAACATCTGCAGCGGGGCTCTGTCTCGCTCACCAGATTAGTCACACATTCACAAACATATTGCTGGAGATCTTCAAGCCACCGTTCATATCCATTTCGGCGATTACGATTGTATAAGTGAGCAGTGCATCACAGCCACGGATGAAGAAATACATTTTAGAAAAATAAAAATATCGCCCGACCTGGTTTCGATCTCTGTCACGCAAAAGGAGTCTGCACTCAAAGACATGCAGTCTGTGCACTGCGCCACCAGATATTAGTTTGAAGTCAAGTAATTTATATATTGATCCATTAAGTGACATTTCTTATGTTTTCATGGGAACAGTTTGATCGAAGGGATCTGGAACAACTGGTTACCTTGAGCGGATATTTACACTTTGAAACATGTTTAGCGATGCTTGTTCGCAACGCAACAACCACACAATACCGCACACAGATGAGCACATTCTCACTAGCACCCCCCCCCCCCCCGCTGGCCCTCCAGCAGACAAGGCAAACGTTATGTGGCCCTCTTAGGAAAAAGTTTGGGGACCCCTGGTCAAAACCAATGGCTGTGCATCTGCTTCCATTCAACTACGGCACCAATGTATAACTCCGGTCGTGCGTTGAGAAAAGAGAGAAGAAGGGGAAACGGCGCGCCTTGTCGGACACCCCACGGAGCCGCGGGGAACCGACCACCCACCGGACTCCGCCTTGAATAAATCGCCAGTCTATAATGTACATCCTCGATTCCTTCCCTCGTCTGATCTCCTCACACCCTTCCAGCCAGACTGGTTTGGCAACTGTTGCCGTCTTTATTTGTTGCTGTTGGTTTCGTGCTCGTGTAATATCAAATACACATTTTTACTGGATTATTGTGTACTTTATCCAAACTTCAAGTTTTATTATCACTGGATTTCATACAATGTAAAAAAGAATGTTGTATTTGACTTGGTATATAAAAGGTATTGAAGCCCATTATTATCATTTTGATGGAAAAATTAAGATCCTGTAAATCATAATTAGCCTATGAATGAATTACATGATTTACTATCTCATAATTTCAAATTAGTATCTCATAGTTGGACAAAGAACATATGCAGATTATAATTACATTTTTAATTTTGAGCATGCTCATGCGCAAGTGTTGCATTTGATTGAGTACCAATCTATTGATTATTATGATTTAACTGTAACAATTTAATTATTTTTTTGCTGATGAAGCCATTTTTTAAAAACTGACTAGCTGTCTGAAGATGTAGCTTATAGGGGTGTCAGTGGTGAGCAGGGTGGTCCTTTAAATCAGATGATCGCGGATTCGATTCCCGACTCCGCTAGCCCACGTCAATGTGTCCTTGGGCAAGACACTTAACCTCAACAAAGAGGCTGCTTGTCTGTGCAGGCCTAGGACACGTGCACAGATGTCTCATCCCTTGTTACACAGTTGGAAACTAGTAGGGAATCTGGTATTCAAATTAGTTAGTCCTGATGTGCAGGTGAACCTTAGCTCCTCCCATCAGTGTATGAATGGGTGAATCATGTCATGTAGTTAAAGCGCTTTTAACTACAAGCGCGATTGGTCGGAAGACTAGAAATGCACTATATTAGTACAGGTCCATTTGCTAGGTTAAAGTTGGGTTAACTTAAAAATGTAAGTCCTGCAGTAGAGATATCTAAGTCCACATTAGTAATCATTACTCAAAATCATTAGTTCACTTTTCTTTAGTCCAAGTTTAATTAAATAATTAATGGAAGAGTGATAATTCACTTAGTCATTTATCCCCAGAAGGACCAGTGGGGATTACAAAGGAAGACATGATGTCAGGTTGTGATAAGAACAACGAATTTGGTCAATGTGGCAATCAAACTTCAAAAGGTCTTCACCCTGCCCACCCCCCCCCCCCCCCCTAGTCATAACTTACTTCAAACCAATACGGGGGATCAGACACCCCTTTGCTTTGTACAGAAGAAGATGATTTGCATTCAAGGTTTTAAGCTACTTCGCAACTAGAGAGATAAAATACAATTGTCAGGCTGCAACAGTTACTTCTTTTTCTAACTTTTTTGGGATTGGTGCGGTATAACATAAGACGACAACGAACAATCAGACGGTGTTACAGACATCAAGACGTTAAGACGAGCACAGAACAACAGTTCATATTGAACTGGCTTGTTGATGTAGGATCAGCTGAGGCATGTTTATAACAAGGATGACTATTCACGAATGACAAAGAAACGAGGGAGAGAAGAAAAGGTAGGGAGAATAATCTCATGTGTACAATAATCTATTTCCCATATTTCTTAAAACGTATTATTTTGCAGTTACAACCTTAGCCTATAACCACTCCTAAGCGGATACCTGGCATGTAACATTGCTGGGCTTAAAAATGAGGATTTATGAATCTCAACAAAAACATGACATTTTGGTAATATTAGTCTGTCTATATAAATACTACAGCTCTTACAATCTGCTCTTCCCAAGGTTCCATTGTTGTCCCGCTCATGTAGAATACTAAATAACTAACCCTCCCAATCCCATGATGGGTATAACAGGTAAAGCGGTAGATTTTGGACTGCAGTTGTTTCATATCTGGGACTGTAGCTAAGGGACATCCATTGATGTAATCATCAGATCAGACATGTGTGAATTTCTTCATAACTAGCACAAGACTTCTGGGTGTTTTGAGCAAACTTTTGTGAAGTCCAGATTGCGAGAATGGGACGGACGTGAGATCACCTTTGTCCACCGCAATCAAATCAATTCCTTGAGTTCAAGTGTACATCTGTGCCAAGGCATTCAAGAGCCGATGTCAAAACAATTATCTCTAAAACTGTAACAGGTCTGTGGCTGTCACCGGCAGGCTTCTTCCCCAAGCACCAAGGATGAGTTTACAAAGAAGAGTATTTGGTAATATCTTTTATTGTCATTTGCAGACCGTGCCTCTGCTCCCCACTCTCTCACTCCTCAAGGCGCGTTCACACCAAAAGCGAAAGTATTTTTTCGCGCGACCAAATCCCATGAAAAGTCAACGTACAGACGCGTGTGGCTGCGATAGATGCGATATTTTCCCGGGCGGCGCGTTTGGGGCGTCGCGATGTGGTCCTTTATCCATACTTGACACACTTTAGGTGGTTTTTGAAGAAGTGAAGTTGCAGTTTAAATGTTGTGTCCCTTGCTGGAGGGTGTCTGAATCTGGCGTATGTACCCTTGTCCCTTTTGGGCTGATGGCCGATGGACACGTGGCTGCACGATGCAACCATCAAGGAGCCCAGGCCGTCCATAAAGAACTCTGAAGTCAGAGACAGACATTCACACTTTTAGAAAAACAGCAACAGAAACTGAAAGAGTGGACTCACTGCAGCTTGGACTCCAGACCTACCCGAATGCGCCACCCTCTGGAGCTTAGGATCAAATCCCACCTGCTGTACAGCACGCGTTCTAGCCAGGAAGAAGTTGACCACCCCGCTGGCCAGAAAACATTGTGGGTAACCAGAAAGTGAGTGGAACCTCCCTTTAGACTTTCTGTAGAGGCAGCCGCCATCCAGTTCCTCTCCTTCCTCATAGAGGAGAGAGAAATAAAACTGGTTCCCTTTTACGATCCCACCCACCTGATGAGAATGGAGAGATCAATAAAAAGAATTTAGAGAGGATTCAGAGGAGCAGGAATCTGGAGCACACCAGACAACATATCCTTTTTGTTCTTCACTTTTTTTTTAACCAGAATTAATCAACACAAGCTCCTGACCACTTAAACGTGAACCATTTCATTCTCACCACATCCAGTTCGGGGTGTGCCTCCATCACCTCCACCAGCTTCTCTATCTTCGTCCCCTCTGTGAACTGAAAGTCATCGTCCACCCACAGGAAGTACTTGGTGGTTACCTGGGAGACCGCCAGGTTCCTGCCAGCAAACCAGCCCTGAGGGAGGAAACACACGTTTTACATGTTCATTTCAGGTGACGAGTACAATGCAATACAGATAATTGTGTTAAGGTCTAGAGTGCGGAGGACCCAAATGCAGCAGGAGTTACTCTAAAAAAATAAGCTTTATTTCCAGGACAGAAACACAGACAAACACCACACAGGAACAAAAAATACGATCCGACACCAGACAAACAGAAAGAAACAGATTAAATACACAGGGGAACGAGACACAGGTGGAGACACAGGTGGAAACAATCAGGGCGTGGCTGGAAACAATCAGGAAAGAAACAAACAAGCACAGGGAGGGAAGAGCAGGGAAACAGGAAACGAGACAGGGACTTCAACATAAAACAGGAAACACTCAGATCCTAACAAATTGACAAATATTTAGAAAAGCGTAATATAGTAAGGCAACATAGCTTTTGTTAATTTGTAGTGAATGTGCCAACTTTGATGTATACTTCTGATCCGATGTGAGGTCCTGGGATAGGGATGTCGTATGTGTACAGATTATAAAGCCCTTAAAATGCAAATTTGTAATTGGGCTATATAAAATAAACTGAATTGAACTATGTGTGAATATTTATATACGTCTCCTTGCCCCTGCTTCCTGCCTCCTACTCCTTGGCCCTGGTCTGGACCCTGCCTCCTGCCTCAAGGGCCGGTCCCCTGCCTCTGTGGTCCTGCCTCCTGCCATGGCCCTGCTGATGCCCCTCCTCTCTACCTCCTTCTGTTTACATGGATTGTGGTTATTTGGATCGTGGTCCATGCCTACTACTCATTAGTCATAATTTCTGTCATATTCATTTCTGTAACGCTGTACACATGACATATTTTGCTTCTGTCCATCCGAGGGGAGGGATCCTTCTCTGTTGCTTTCCTGAGTGTTTCATCCCTTTGGTCCTTGAGGGTAACCTACCCCAACACAAACACAATTTTGAATTGACTATGTGTGCGTGTGCGTGTGAGAGTGTGTGTACCTGTGCTGGCGGCATGATGTACTGTCTGATGTGTTCTCCAGTAATGTGCTCCGGTTCAAAGCTGTCATCAGCGATGATGACTCCTATGTCGCTATAGAAACTCTGGATGCTACTCAGCAACACCTTGAGTCGTGGATAGCGCAGGAACGTCTTGGTGATGACGGTGACGTGGGAGCTCACATCTGACCAAAAAGAGAAGTAGGGAAAGAGTTCCATAAAGAAAAGACTAACTGTCCCTGCTTGGGGTTCAGGCTCTGTGACCTGAACAGATAGAAAGTGATCATTTCATTGCTGCTCCAGCTGACTGGACATTTCAGTGTTCTTTAAGTGTCTTTTTATTACATGAGACTACAATGACTCCTGCTGCCAATCAACCCACACACATTAAACCAATTCCCTCATCAAGCCCCACACCTTACCTCCCTCAATTCTCCCTCAACTCCTCGCCAGATCATCAGTTCTTATTCCCGGAACGGCTACAACGGCCTCTTGGATTTCCAGTATACTCTTGTCTGTAAATGTGTGCTTTCCCAGCCTCTCTGCTCCCCAGGAACTCTCCTGGAGAACTGCCTAGCCACCCCAACCAGCCACCAAAGGACGCCATCATGGATCCCACACCACTGGCCTTGTAATATATATAATTGTGTTTTACTCCTGCACCACCATGACAAACATACAAATGTTCCCGTGGACATCCACTCAAGAACAACAGACTTGCAGTTTCATGTCATTGCATCTTATATTGATTGATCGTAGATCTAACTGGTCGTAAATACACTCAACAGCAGTCGTTATGCCGACACATCACCGACTGATGCTCCAATGTTTGAGAGCCGAGAGGCATCACTTTCCTTCCTCACCTGACTGACCGCTAACTTCATGTTTAACCCCCGAGACAGGCAGGAAGAGCGCGCCGCACACCTACTTTTTCCCATGTTGTATAGGACTGGAAGGAGAGGCTGTTTGATGGTGATGGGAAACACGGCCTTATGCTCCTCAAACTGGAAGGATACTAAGTACAGAAGCAAGTGTTAAAGTACACTGTAGGAATCAAACTGCATCAACAATTTCCACTAACTCATTTTACTCTCTCAAGATGAACATAAAAAACACAGAAACAGACATTTATGCAGAGACATAGCTGCACAAAACATTGACAACTGAGCGCATCAGGACTCATGCATGGATTTTTGAGCATTTCATTTCTGTAAAGCGAGCTTTTTTTCAGACAAAGATTTTGTCTTCTAGCTTCTGTTGTCTTCATACCGAGGTCTCCAGTGTGTATGTGGTAGATCGTGCTGGTGTAGAATACTTTAGCCAGCAGGTAGTTGAGGGTCACCAGGCTGCTAGACTCCATAATCATCTTGGTCTTCCCATCACCTGAGAGCATAACAAAAGAGTACATTTAATTTGACTTACTTGTTACCACTGCTTTGTGGATGAAAAACATATTCATCTAAATCTGTCTACGAACTTTAATGCATTTTTTTCCCAAATTCCGGTATGAAAATGCAATTCCTGATGATTAAAGCCAGTGTTAGGATTTCTCCAAGGTTTAGTTATCATGATCAATAAATAAGTCAAACTGTATTTGGTGCAGCACCTTTAATACAAGTTGGTGCAATTCAACGGGTGACTGACGAGCTGATAATGGGACCGAATATAAACAGTAAAAAAGTTGAGGACTAATGCACATGTGAATTTGAGATTATAACAATGTTTATATATGCATCACATGTGGCAATAAAGTGTGTTTCTATGGATGCAGGGATGGACTAAGCAAATATTTTCCTAGTATGGAAATGAGAGAAAACCAATGGGATTAAATAATTAACATATCTGAAACTCGAGAGCAGGGGTCGGGAACCTATGGCTCGTGAGCCATATATGGCTCTTCCGGTGACGGCATATGGCTACCAGACAATTTTGAGTTGGAAAAAAAAAAATCTCCGCCACCCTGTAATTTTCTCTATCGCGCCAGATTACAGCATAAGTAATTTAAGGTCCCTTTTCTTAAAGAGCACGTCTTTGTTCTTTTATTAAAATAAACGTCTGTTATTGATCGTATCTAACTAGCAGCATGTCACTTCTGTCTCTACGTGTCGCGTTAACACTTCTCGGCTCGCCGTCTCGCTCGCCGCAGAGGTCCGATGTTGGCGTGTGCGCGCCGCATTGGGGCGGAGCAAAGAAAAAGTCACCTGCACCCCCCCCCCCCCCCCGTAGTATCATGCAGCACCAGAAATCGCATTAAAAGCAAGACATATTTAATTTATTATACGTTAAAAATACTATATGGCTCTCAATGAAATATATTTAGAAATATTTGGCTTGTATGGCTCTCCCAGTCAAAAAGGTTCCTGACCCCTGCTCTAGGGCATGAGTTGCAAAATAGTGAAGCGGCAATATTAAGGTCCTGAATAAACATGCAAACATGGAAGATATGGCAGATATGGCCAGAAACAAAATGTACCAGCACATAATTTGTTGTCAGCTGTTGCTTAATAAAGCTGTTAATTCAGATGTCTGACTCTCACCTTGCACCATTCCTCCATCAGCAATCTCTGTGGTCAGGACCCCTTTGGACACTTCCAAGGAGACCTGGAGACAAACACCCGAGTGAATCAACTGTCCTCGGCATGTATTTTAACCGGTATTCATAAACTGCCTAGCTGGCTCAGAGCTAGCAGATCTGGGATGTTTGGCTTTGTACAAAGTTCTAAACTTCTGTTACATCGCTTCCTGACTGCAAGTAAGCAACATAGATATGTGTCTCTTAAATCAAAATCTCATAATAGCAAAGCTTAGGTTTATGTGGAAGTTAACTTTTCAAAATAACGTTTATGGCAGTCATTTGGAGGAGTAAAAATGTGTCTTGATAGATTGTACAATTTGAAGAACATTAATGAAATCATTACTTCAGATCATTCTTGGATGGAAATGTATTTGTTTGCTAAACAAAATGTTGCTAATAAAATGCTCTCAGTGGCCATGTGTTTTGTGAGGTATTTGTTTATAACATTTTCTTTCCAATTAATGAATTCTCCAAGATGGAAGAGAAAGTGAGGACAGGCCTTGCTGTTGCCCAGGAAAGAGCAGCCGTGTTGCTAAGATAACGCTTTCTGTAACAGTTGAAAAGTGGGAAGTGACCTGAAAGTCCAGTAGCATTGATTATGAAATGTTGAAAGCCAATGCTGATTGAGTGGTCATGTTCATGTCACCTCTCACCTTCATATGTTGGTCTGTCCCGACATTATAACAAGAATGCAATTATGGAAATAAATAGTTTTTTTGGCAAAAATCCAAGTTGGAAATTAATCAAATTCAAAACTTAACAAAAACTAAATAAATATTGGCTTTCAAAATGAAATCATTGAGCATCTGTTGCAGTTTTTTCAGCACCTGTAATCCCACAGTTGCAGCAAGCTTCCTGTCCCTTTTTACACCAAGATGGCTGTTGTACAATTATGTAAAATAACGTCATGGAAATGCTTCTGCATTATATCACTTCCAACAATAATCAAGAAACGATTTCTATGAAAACTAAAGAGTGATGATGATGTGAAACAATGTTTTGCCTTCATAATACCGATTTTTTTTTTGCCGTCATAATAACGCTGTATGTTTTATCCTCAAGTGTGTTGTCTTCACCAAATGTAAAACCATCATATGTTTTCATGGAGCTGTGAATTTGGATAAATATTCAAATGTCCAGCAGCCATCTTGTATCAGCCCCGCCACACGCTGCCATTCCAGCAGGTTGATCTGCAAGAAGGCCGTTACACATTGGGGTCGTGACTCACGTTTGCTGTCCGTGGAGCTAAGGAGCCTCTGTGTTGCTGTTTTGTAAAATACAATAACTTCAGAATGAATTCCACAACCCCAGTGTGTAAAAGCTTTCAGAATGACTTGACAATTTTTTACATCTATGGGATCACACAAACCTTGTAGCTGCTCCTTTGTCCTGCATGTAGTGCTAAACCTGAAATCAAAATGGTCTCGTACTTTCACACTACTTCATACTTATGGGAGTACACACTATCATTTCTGGCATTTCTGACATTATGCTGGATACATTCTCAAATAAAAATAAATAAACCATGAAGTGACTCTCACCGATCCAGCCTCCTCTCTTTATCTTATAGTAACTCTCTCCTAACACAAAATTGTAAAAAATACAACTTTCATTTTGCTATTGGCTGTGGTATTGTTTTTGGCTACAATACGGAGTGTGAGCTTTTCTTTCGGTTTTACCAGATCTTCCAGACACGTTAAATTCCAGATTTGACTCGGCTCATAGCTGAAACAAGATGAACAGGATGTAGCATACCTGGTACAGGAGTGGAGATCAGAGGCTGTACATGAACACCCTGGATAGGGTACTGCAGGGGAGAGTTGGGCAAAGCAAACAGCGGTGTGGATAATACAGACGTGGTCCTATCGGGAAGATGGGGGGGGGGGACATGAATCAACAAATATATATATACACATTTATTAGGATATATATATATATATATGCTGTATATAGATGGTACACCCTAGATATATTTTTTCGTAAAGTGCCGCTGAAGATTTAGATAACTGGATCCTTCCACTACCTGATTTTGAATTGTTGGAGCTCCTTGGCTCTGCGTTGCACCAGCTCCTCATACTCATCCTTCGGGAGTTTATTCTTAAGGAGCGTTGAGCCGTTAGGACAGTTGCATGGACCGGATTTGGGAACAGGACCCTGGGGTAGGAACCTAGAAGGGTGGCGGTAATATGAAAGTCGTGAAGGACGACAATTATATTCTTTTTCTCTCATATTAATTATCCCTTAAGAATAAATATGTCCAACATTGCTTGAGGTCTTGCAAAGAATTGGTTTAACTCAGACTGTACTTGTTTGTACTCCACAGATGAGAGGATGTTTTGCCACTCCACAAATTCAAGGTAATGAACCAGTTTTATTTTTTTTAAAGTCCCTGAAACATGAGCTGTATGGTTCCAGAAGCCTTTTTTGACAATACAATTAAATGTCAGGAAATCTATCTAACTGCTAAATCAATTCTAATAGCAACGGGGATGCTGGCGAGTCTGACGCTGGTCCGCCTGGGACAGTTTCTTGTTTAATTCTAACTTACTTACAATTTAATATCAGATATATATTTTTTTTTTGTTCAATAGTCTCTTTTTTAAATTCTTCTCCAACGCTTCGTTTTGGATTTTTCACCTGCTCTCTACTGCTACGTCTTCTCCCTGGACAACTAGCTGGCTAGCTGGCAGTCTCTCACTCAAATGAGCCAGCCGGCTCCCTGTCCATGCTACTGCTCTGAGACAGGTTGCCTGATAGCCTCTCAACTGTCGTCGTGGTGCAGTCAGTCTGACTGCTGCTTTTTCAGCTAGCTGTTAGCTTGCCGAAACTGCCTCCTCCGTTTCTTCGACTTATCCATAACCACTTTTTACCTCAGCTCCGATCACCTGTGGATTATCCTGATGTGCCTGTCACTTCTCCAACTCCAACAAGACCTCAAACAAGACCTCATGCTTGACATTTAATTGTACACATGGCATCTATTGCACCTGTCCATCAGGGATCCTCCTCTGTTGCAATCCTGAAGGTTTCTTCAGGAGTTTTTCCTGATCCGATGTGAGGTTCTGGGACAGGGATGTCTATGTGTACAGATTGTATAGCACTCTGAGGCAAATCTTTAATTTGTGAGAATGGGCTATACAAAAACGTTTTGCCATCTCTCCATCCACTCTGCTACTCTGTAACTTCAACATAAACGTTGACTCACCTGACTCCACAACCTCTAAAGCACTCCTGGACATCTTTAACTACTTCAACCTCACCCAAGATGTTGACTTTCCCACCCATAAAAAAGGACACGCACTTGACCTTGTCTGCACCTACGGCATTACCATCATCAATCTAACGAGCATAGACCTCACCATCTCTGACCACCTGTCTATCACCTTGGACATCTCAGCCCTCAGCATGATCTTTCCTATCTTCCAATCCACTCACTCTCATCCTTCAATTCAATCCCTGAACTGAAGGATGAGAGTGAGTAGATTGAACTGAAGGATGAGAGTGAGTGGATTGGAAGATAGGAAAGATCATGCTGCAGTTCAATCCCTGAAACAGCTCTCTCCTCCATAGTCTCCAGCATGAAGACCTCTACCTGTGCCTTAACCAGCATCAACCTCACCATCTCTGACCACCTGGCTATCACCTTGGACATCCCAGCCCTCAACACCCCAGCCCTCAAGATGTTCTTCACTTACTTCCAATCCACTCACTATCATCCTCAATGTTCAATGTTCAATCACTGAAACGGACCTCTCCTCCATAGTCTCTCAACATTGATGGCTCCATCGTCACCCCTGTATCTAGGTCTGAAACCTTGGTATCATCCTCGACCCCACCCTGTCTTTCACCAACCAGATCACCAAAACTGCCTTCTTTCACCCCAGGAACATTGCACGCCCGGCCCTCCCTGTCCTCTGCCACCACTGACATTCTCATCCATGCCCTCATAACCGCGGACCTGACTGCAACAGCATTCTCTTTGGTTCTGCCAACAAAATCCTCAATAAACTTCAGTATGTTCACAACACTGCCGCTTGACTGCTCACCTCCACCAGCCGCTATGAACACATCACACCGGTCCTACGCAACGTCACTGGCTCCTGTAAAATTCAGGATAGACTTTAAAATATTACTCACCATCTACAAAGCCCTAAACAACCTGAGCCTCTCTTCCTTTCAGACCTCTTCCCCCTCCAATCCCCAACCCGTTGTCTCAGGTCTGCCGGTGCAAACACTCTGAGAACCATCAGGACCAATCGGTGGACCTGGGGTGACAGGGCCTTCTCAGCTGCTGCACCCCCACCTGGAACGCCCTCCCCATCCACAACCGTCAGGCTCCCCCTGTCATCAATCAAGCATGCCCTCAAAACCCACCTCTTCAAACTCGCCTTCACCTGCTAACCCCTGCACCCTACCCTCCACTACATGACTCATTCTGCATAGCTTCTCCACTTTTTCCCCCTTTTTATCAGTGTTCTGTTTGTTTGTTTGTTTTGTTTGCTCCTTGTCTTTCTATTTAGTTATGTTTGGTTTGTCTATGCCTTGTGTAAATCGTCTTTGAGTGTCTCGAAAAGCGCTATATATATTAGAGATCATATTATTATTAATACACCAATAGAATGGCTATGTATGCATTGTTTATATGCTGGAGAACACGCACACATGCAGACACACACACAAAGACAGAGTGGGCTTTACCTCAATTTGTTTTGAGTGGGAACCTCTTTGGTCCACTTTCCAGGACAGTGACAGAATATCATGAAATAGCATGTCAGCAGGACCATAACAGACACAGCAAACTTCTGAAGCGATGCGCTGGAAAATACAGACATCTAGGGAGACAAGAGAGTACGTGATCAATTCATAAATATGTTTATGTTTTGGCTCATAACAATGAGGTGTTGAAAAAAGCCGTCCTGAAAATGCCACCTGATCTTTTCGGAAACTGGACCATGAAGTATATTTTAGGCATAAACAAACACTGGCAGTTCTGGTTCAGGAGAAAATATACAGTTCAATTCAATTCAATTCAATTCAGTTTATTTGTAGGCCTATAGCCCAATTTCACAAATTACAAATTTGTCTCGCAGTGCTTTACAATCTGTACACATAGACATCCCTGCCCCAAAACCTCACATCGGATCAGGAAAAACTCCCAAATAACCCTTCAGGGGGAAAAAAGGGAAGAAACCTTCAGGAGAGCAACAGAGGAGGATCCCTCTCCAGGATGGACAGGTGCAATAGATGTAATGTGTACAGAAGGACAGATTTAGAGTAGTTGTATTTATACTTTCATTTGATTACATTTCAGTCAATGAACAATTTATGAAAGATACATTGATGAAATATATATAGAGGGGAAAAAACGGAAGAAAGAAACAATAGGCTGTAGGCCTACTAGTTAGTTAGTTAGTGGGTACGTCAGTTAGTTAGTTAACTTATAATCAAAGCCCGCTGCTTTTCCATCTACAAAAGATTTAAATAAAATATATAAATATATATATTTTTAATTACCATTGTAGTTGGAAAAAATAGCCGGCAGAATAAGCAAAACAAAAAACAAGGAGTGCTGCAGCACCCTCGGAACCACGACTTCTCACGCGGAAGCCAGAGAGCAAGCAGATAAATAGTCTCCATGCGCACGAGGAACGCCCTGCTGGCTTTGCTTTCGTGTCAGTCAAAACCAATGGCTGTGCGTCTGCTTCCACGAAGGCACCAATGTCGTGCGTTGAAAAAGCAGAGAAAAAGGGGAAACCGCGCGCCTTCTCGGACACCCTACGGAGCCGCGGGGAACCAACCACCCACCAGTTCAGTAAAGTTAGAAAGATATTCACAGATTCGGACTTCCCGGCTCAATAGCTCTCTCACGACACGGAGTTAAAACACAAACAACACCTCTCTGTGACCATAGTGATGTCGACAACAAGATACAACCTTCATTTTACAAAAAAAAAGCCGGTATCCGAGATCGATGAATAACGTTGGTCTCAATGTGCGATCAGCTGTGAGCCTTAAACCCAGGGACCGACTGCAAAAAGCAATCCAGGAAAAACATATTCCAAAAATATTCAATATCTCCACTGAAAGACTGTGTAGGCTGACATAACTTATAACATACGTCAAATGGCCACCCTGTGTTTCACTACAGCTGTTATTTTGAAAAAACTCATCTTAAATAATGATTATGAATTATATTTAATATTTTATGGAAACAATATTCAATAGCTTCACTGTTATCAAGTGTAGGATGAAACCATTCATTTCCTACATCAATAGGCTCCACATGAGTGGACTACACCTCTCATTTTGAAGAAAAAATATTTTGAAAAATTATTATGAATATTTTGTCATATTTTATGGAAAAAATCTTCAATAGCTTCATTGTTATCATGTGTAGGATGAAAGCATTCATTGTCTACATCAATGGGCTCCACATGAGTGGACTACACCTCTCATTTTGAAGACAAATATATTTTTAATAATTATTATGAATATTTTGTCATATTTTATGGAAACAATCTTCAATAACAATCTTTCAGTGGAGATATTGAATATTTTTGGAATATGTTTTTCCTGGATTGCTTTTTGCAGACGGTCCCTGGGCTTAGGTCTCACAGCTGATCGCACATTGAGACCAATGTTATTCATCGATCTCGGAGACCGGCTTTTTTTGGTAAAATAAAGGTTGTAGCTTGTTGTCGACATCACTATGGTCAGAGAGAGGTGTTGTTTGTGTTTTAACTCCGTTTCGTGAGAGAGCTATTGAGTCGGGAATTCCGAATCTGTGAATATCTTTCTAACTTTACTGAACTCCACCCACCGGACTCCGCCTTGAATCCATCACCAGTCTATACTGTACATCCTCGACTCCTTCCCTCGTCGCTCTCCTCGCCCCTAACACCCTTCCAGCCAGACCAGGGTATTTTCAACATAGAGGTTTTCACTGATAGGGGCGGAATCTGCTGTTCCTGAACCGGATTTAAGTTATGCTCCCAAAGGATTCACAGGAAACAAGGTGTGCAAGTATTCCAGTGTGAATTATGAATGGTGGCTACGTTCAAAAGTATTCATAAACACAAAATTCAAGACACAAACCTCTGCATAAGGAAGGTGTCACGTCGGCGGATGAGAATGATTGAGAATGCTGCATATCTTAAACTCCAACTGTGATCTTTTCCTTAACCTAACCCAGTAGTTATGTTCCCATAACAATGCAGGTTATTGTTCCGGCACAGCCATTGCTTGTGATTCTGGACAGTGTTGGAAACGAACAATTGTTTTTTTTTCGCACTTACGAAAGATAATTAAATATTGTTTTCATATTAGAAGGAACAGTTGTTGTAATGATTATAAGTACTGTGAACTGAACTCAAAAGCAGAGCCACGAGACAGAGTTGCAAGGACAATTCTTATACGTGTATTCAGGCAGGGGTCAAAACCGAGTCACTGAGGAAAACAAGTTCAAAAGGGCAGACAGGGTCAGAACAGGCAGATCAGGTATGGCGACAAGATAATCTGGCAGAGGACAGGTGTGAGTATAGGGCTTAAATTGTGAGGGACCGATGAGGTGAGGTGGGAGGAGGCCAATGAGAGCTACTGATGTGGAGGGTCTGAAATGACATGCAGGTGAGTAATTCAATTAAATTCTGTTTATTTTATATAGCCCAATTTCACAAATTACGAATTAGCCTCAGAGGGCTTTTACAATCTGTACATATGCGACATCCCTGTACCTGGACCACACATCGGATCAGGAAAAAACTTCCAAGAAAGGGAGAAAAAAAACTTTCACAAAGAGAAAAAAGGGAAGAAACCTTTCGGAGAGCAACAGAGGAGGATCTCTCTCACCGGATGGACAGAAGCAATAGATGAGGGGCGCATCAGCAGGGCCATAAAAGGAGGCCGACTCACCAGGTAGGAGGCATCAGACACAGCCAGGTCTATAATACGTGAAGTCACGAAGACTCCGGGGAGGAAGCAGAGGATGTGCTATGGCAGGGGTGTCCAAACTTTTTGCAACTGGGGCCAATTGTGATAAAGTAAAGATGCCCGGGGGCCAATAGTTCCTTTAGACATTTTTTAAACCACAAAAGTTACATGAAAATACACTGTTTATAAAACAATTTATTTTTACTGTCACAATTACTTTTATTTTTTAAATGACAATGTAACCACATATAATATAACCAAGTCTGCCTTTCATTCAGTCAGAGAACAATGAAAAAGCTGTGTATAGAATACCTTACATTTCTATGAGTTACATAATGTTGCAATTAACCTGTTTTACACTGAATACCTTTTCAAGATAATATCAATAAAGTGCAACCTGTGAAAAAGGAAACAAAATAAGATCAAATATTTGGGCATAAAGAGTTTCCTGAGTGTTAGTGACACTGCATATCTTTTCAAAATAACAATAACGTGCAACCTTTGAAAAACAAAACAAGTGCAGATATGTCTGAGTCATTAAGTTTTTCTATGTGTGATAAAATGGGATTTCCACTACACCTCTTTTTAAAACGGGGTTGCAGGCTTGATACGGCCACTCTCCATAAAGCTCAATGTTGAGCTCTTGTTTTGAAGGGCAACAGCTGGAACGCTGAGAGGTAACACCTGGCAAGTCTCCAAGAATCTCGTCTGTCGCGAATGCGCAGCGTAACCGGTTAACGTCGTAAAATACACATTTACACGAAAGTCGGCGACAGTCATTTCGCTCTTTATTTATTAACGACTTAGTTTCATGTCCGTGTAGTTTGTAATATGTGAAGTTCTCAAACAAGGTCTTGAAATAAAAGAATCTGCATTTCCCCTCGCGCCCCACCTCGTCTCTGCTCTTGAACCCGGAGCAGAGAGCTACTTTGAGACGACTTGTCTTCACCACCGTGGGAACGCAGAGGTGTCGGTTTGCTGTTCCCGCGACATATTGGACGCTCTCTGCCGGCTGGTTGGAGCGTGCTCACCTATATGTGCGCACCTGCCTGTGCGAATGGGGGCGGAGCTCCGCCGCGATACCGAGAGCCAGGAGAAGTGTGAACGCCACCACGTAGAGACAGAAATGACATGCCGCTGTGGAGATACGATCAATAATATACGACCGTTTAGTTGAATAAAACAACCTGACATTACTTATGTTGTAATCTGGCGCTATAGAGAACATGTCAGTGGGCCGGACCCAGGGCCGGAGTGGGGCCACTTTTCAGCCCGGGAATTTCAGGCTCAAGACCAGCCCACTTTTTTCATGGTAGTGGAAATTGGATAAATGAAGCAACAGTTCAGCTCTTACTATCCTGTAGTTCTTTTATTAATACCATGGTCCAACAAATAATGTAACGGTTAAATACAACAATAATAATCCACTTAAAATGAGAAGTTAACAAAAAATATGCACAACATTAAAAAAGGCAGAAGGGCGTAGCAGGGGTGTCAGACTCAGATTAGGCAGTAGGCCAGATTTGTTGGAGTGAGACCTCATGGGGGCCGTCATTGGCATGGTCATCATTTTTCTGCATGAGTATTATATAGTGGTGATTTACTCCTTTACTACACCCACTTCTGAGCAAACAATGCATATTGGTTCACCAAGTACTGTCATATACTGCTCTTTCTTAGAATATATAACTTTAAATAATATAGTTTCCTCTGTTATCCTGTCTACCTGTCCCTGTCGTCATGGCCTCCTCATTGCAAATGTCGGGCTCATCATTTTCAGCAGGAGACTGTCTTATCTGCTGCTCGAGCTACAAAAAAATTAAGTCATATTACTGCATACTTCAATATCAATAGTATATATCAATATTTGCATAATATTTGCAAAGTCTATGGATCGCCATATTTTGGGTGATATAAAAAGGCTAATATTTTAATTCAATTTAATATTTTGCTTGGGAATAGGTTGACAACGCTACAATGATATTAATCAAGGCTACAACGTTAGCCGAATAGTTATGTTGCTAATCATTAGGCCTTTGTCTCTCTTTACCAGTTGCCACTTGTGTTTGTCCTCTTGAAAATAAATCTGTAAGCTTGGCACATTTGGCAGCATCCTCCTCCAATGCCTTTCTGTTTTCAACCTGGCTTTTCAGCCCCTCCTGCCCTCTTCCTCCCTGACGCGTATCGTTGCGGTCGGGCCGCCCAGCTATCCGTAGCTGAGAGAACTTTTTGGAAAAGACGGCTAAGGACCGAACCAACTCTATTATTTGGGAGGGGTGAACTTCCTCGCACGGTAACCCATGCAGAGGCTGCGGTGTCAGAATGCGGAACATGTGTAGCCCACTTTAAGAGAAGATGGACTAACGTGACAGATGTCAACAAATAAAATTCTCGACCGGCCCAGAAGTGAAGCGGCCCACCGGGAACTCTCCCGATTCTCCCGATTACCCACCCCGGGCCTGGCTGTATGGTTCCAGAAGCCTTTTTTGACAATACAATTAAATGTCAGGAAATCTATCTAACTGCTAAATCAATTCTAATAGCAACGGGGATGCTGGCGAGTCTGACGCTGGTCCGCCTGGGACAGTTTCTTGTTTAATTCTAACTTACTTACAATTTAATATCAGATATATATTTTTTTTTTGTTCAATAGTCTCTTTTTTAAATTCTTCTCCAACGCTTCGTTTTGGATTTTTCACCTGCTCTCTACTGCTACGTCTTCTCCCTGGACAACTAGCTGGCTAGCTGGCAGTCTCTCACTCAAATGAGCCAGCCGGCTCCCTGTCCATGCTACTGCTCTGAGACAGGTTGCCTGATAGCCTCTCAACTGTCGTCGTGGTGCAGTCAGTCTGACTGCTGCTTTTTCAGCTAGCTGTTAGCTTGCCGAAACTGCCTCCTCCGTTTCTTCAACTTATCCATAACCACTTTTTACCTCAGCTCCGATCACCTGTGGATTATCCTGATGTGCCTGTCACTTCTCCAACTCCAACAAGACCTCCAACAAGACCTCATGCTTGACATTTAATTGTACACATGGCATCTATTGCACCTGTCCATCAGGGATCCTCCTCTGTTGCAATCCTGAAGGTTTCTTCAGGAGTTTTTCCTGATCCGATGTGAGGTTCTGGGACAGGGATGTCTATGTGTACAGATTGTATAGCACTCTGAGGCAAATCTTTAATTTGTGAGAATGGGCTATACAAAAACGTTTTGCCATCTCTCCATCCACTCTGCTACTCTGTAACTTCAACATAAACGTTGACTCACCTGACTCCACAACCTCTAAAGCACTCCTGGACATCTTTAACTACTTCAACCTCACCCAAGATGTCGACTTTCCCACCCATAAAAAAGGACACGCACTTGACCTTGTCTGCACCTACGGCATTACCATCATCAATCTAACGAGCATAGACCTCACCATCTCTGACCACCTGTCTATCACCTTGGACATCTCAGCCCTCAGCATGATCTTTCCTATCTTTCAATCCACTCACTCTCATCCTTCAATTCAATTCCTGTACTGCAGGATGAGTGAGTAGATTGAACTGAAGGATGAGAGTGAGTGGATTGGAAGATAGGAAAGATCATGCTGCAGTTCAATCCCTGAAACAGCTCTCTCCTCCATAGTCTCCAGCATGAAGACCTCTACCTGTGCCTTAACCAGCATCAACCTCACCATCTCTGACCACCTGGCTATCACCTTGGACATCCCAGCCCTCAACACCCCAGCCCTCAAGATGTTCTTCACTTACTTCCAATCCACTCACTATCATCCTCAATGTTCAATGTTCAATCACTGAAACGGACCTCTCCTCCATAGTCTCTCAACATTGATGGCTCCATCGTCACCCCCTGTATCTAGGTCTGAAACCTTGGTATCATCCTCGACCCCACCCTGTCTTTCACCAACCAGATCACCAAAACTGCCTTCTTTCACCCCAGGAACATTGCACGCCTCCGGCCCTCCCTGTCCTCTGCCACCACTGACATTCTCATCCATGCCCTCATAACCGCCGGACCTGACTGCAACAGCATTCTCTTTGGTTCTGCCAACAAAATCCTCAATAAACTTCAGTATGTTCACAACACTGCCGCTTGACTGCTCACCTCCACCAGCCGCTATGAACACATCACACCGGTCCTACGCAACCGTCACTGGCTCCCTGTAAAATTCAGGATAGACTTTAAAATATTACTCACCATCTACAAAGCCCTAAACAACCTGAGCCCTCTCTTCCTTTCAGACCTCTTCCCCCTCCAATCCCCAACCCGTTGTCTCAGGTCTGCCGGTGCAAACACTCTGAGAACCATCAGGACCAATCGGTGGACCTGGGGTGACAGGGCCTTCTCAGCTGCTGCACCCCCACCTGGAACGCCCTCCCCATCCACAACCGTCAGGCTCCCCCTGTCATCAATCAAGCATGCCCTCAAAACCCACCTCTTCAAACTCGCCTTCACCTGCTAACCCCTGCACCCTACCCTCCACTACATGACTCATTCTGCATAGCTTCTCCACTTTTTTCCCCTTTTTATCAGTGTTCTGTTTGTTTGTTTGTTTTGTTTGCTCCTTGTCTTTCTATTTAGTTATGTTTGGTTTGTCTATGCCTTGTGTAAATCGTCTTTGAGTGTCTCGAAAAGCGCTATATATATTAGAGATCATATTATTATTAATACACCAATAGAATGGCTATGTATGCATTGTTTATATGCTGGAGAACACGCACACAGACAGAGTGGGCTTTACCTCAATTTGTTTTGAGTGGGAACCTCTTTGGTCCACTTTCCAGGACAGTGACAGAATATCATGAAATAGCATGTCAGCAGGACCATAACAGACACAGCAAACTTCTGAAGCGATGCGCTGGAAAATACAGACATCTAGGGAGACAAGAGAGCACGTGATCAATTCATAAATATGTTTATGTTTTGGCTCATAACAATGAGGTGTTGAAAAAAGCCGTCCTGAAAATGCCACCTGATCTTTTCGGAAACTGGACCATGAAGTATATTTTAGGCATAAACAAACACTGGCAGTTCTGGTTCAGGAGAAAATATACAGTTCAATTCAATTCAATTCAATTCAGTTTATTTGTAGGCCTATAGCCCAATTTCACAAATTACAAATTTGTCTCGCAGTGCTTTACAATCTGTACACATAGACATCCCTGCCCCAAAACCTCACATCGGATCAGGAAAAACTCCCAAATAACCCTTCAGGGGGAAAAAAGGGAAGAAACCTTCAGGAGAGCAACAGAGGAGGATCCCTCTCCAGGATGGACAGGTGCAATAGATGTAATGTGTACAGAAGGACAGATTTAGAGTAGTTGTATTTATACTTTCATTTGATTACATTTCAGTCAATGAACAATTTATGAAAGATACATTGATGAAATATATATAGAGGGAAAAACGGAAGAAAGAAACAATAGGCTGTAGGCCTACTAGTTAGTTAGTTAGTGGGTACGTCAGTTAGTTAGTTAACTTATAATCAAAGCCCGCTGCTTTTCCATCTACAAAAGATTTAAATAAAATATATAAATATATATATTTTTAATTACCATTGTAGTTGGAAAAAATAGCCGGCAGAATAAGCAAAACAAAAAACAAGGAGTGCTGCAGCACCCTCGGAACCACGACTTCTCACGCGGAAGCCAGAGAGCAAGCAGATAAATAGTCTCCATGCGCACGAGGAACGCCCTGCTGGCTTTGCTTTCGTGTCAGTCAAAACCAATGGCTGTGCGCCTGCTTCCACGAAGGCACCAATGTCGTGCGTTGAAAAAGCAGAGAAAAAGGGGAAACCGCGCGCCTTCTCGGACACCCTCACGGAGCCGCGGGAACCAACCACCCACCAGTTCAGTAAAGTTAGAAAGATATTCACAGATTCGGACTTCCCGGCTCAATAGCTCTCTCACGACACGGAGTTAAAACACAAACAACACCTCTCTGTGACCATAGTGATGTCGACAACAAGATACAACCTTCATTTTACAAAAAAAAAGCCGGTATCCGAGATCGATGAATAACGTTGGTCTCAATGTGCGATCAGCTGTGAGCCTTAAACCCAGGGACCGACTGCAAAAAGCAATCCAGGAAAAACATATTCCAAAAATATTCAATATCTCCACTGAAAGACTGTGTAGGCTGACATAACTTATAACATACGTCAAATGGCCACCCTGTGTTGCACTACAGCTGTTATTTTGAAAAAACTCATCTTAAATAATGATTATGAA
The DNA here is from genome assembly GCF_029220125.1 of Pseudoliparis swirei. Lineage (NCBI taxonomy): Eukaryota > Metazoa > Chordata > Actinopteri > Perciformes > Liparidae > Pseudoliparis > Pseudoliparis swirei. The sequence goes on along the minus strand of NC_079410.1, from coordinate 20,573,254 downwards.
TTATATTTAATATTTTATGGAAACAATATTCAATAGCTTCACTGTTATCAAGTGTAGGATGAAACCATTCATTTCCTACATCAATAGGCTCCACATGAGTGGACTACACCTCTCATTTTGAAGAAAAAATATTGTGAAAAATTATTATGAATATTTTGTCATATTTTATGGAAAAAATCTTCAATAGCTTCATTGTTATCATGTGTAGGATGAAAGCATTCATTGTCTACATCAATGGGGTCCACATGAGTGGACTACACCTCTCATTTTGAAGACAAATATATTTTTAATAATTATTATGAATATTTTGTCATATTTTATGGAAACAATCTTCAATAACAATCTTTCAGTGGAGATATTGAATATTTTTGGAATATGTTTTTCCTGGATTGCTTTTTGCAGACGGTCCCTGGGCTTAGGTCTCACAGCTGATCGCACATTGAGACCAATGTTATTCATCGATCTCGGAGACCGGCTTTTTTTGGTAAAATAAAGGTTGTAGCTTGTTGTCGACATCACTATGGTCAGAGAGAGGTGTTGTTTGTGTTTTAACTCCGTTTCGTGAGAGAGCTATTGAGTCGGGAATTCCGAATCTGTGAATATCTTTCTAACTTTACTGAACTCCACCCACCGGACTCCGCCTTGAATCCATCACCAGTCTATACTGTACATCCTCGACTCCTTCCCTCGTCGTCTCTCCTCGCGTCCTAACACCCTTCCAGCCAGACCAGGGTATTTTCAACATAGAGGTTTTCACTGATAGGGGCGGAATCTGCTGTTCCTGAACCGGATTTAAGTTGCGTTCCCAAAGGATTCACAGGAAACAAGGTGTGCAGGTATTCCAGTGTGAATTATGAATGGTGGCTACGTTCAAAAGTATTCATAAACACAAAATTCAAGACACAAACCTCTGCATAAGGAAGGTGCCACGTCGGCGGATGAGAATGATTGAGAATGCTGCATATCTTAAACTCCAACTGTGATCTTTTCCTTAACCTAACCCAGTAGTTATGTTCCCATAATAATGCAGGTTATTGTTCCGGCACAGCCATTGCTTGTGATTCTGGACAGTGTTGGAAACGAACAATTGTTTTTTTTTCGCACTTACGAAAGATAATTAAATATTGTTTTCATATTAGAAGGAACAGTTGTTGTAATGATTATAAGTACTGTGAACTGAACTCAAAAGCAGAGCCACGAGACAGAGTTGCAAGGACAATTCTTATACGTGTATTCAGGCAGGGGTCAAAACCGAGTCACTGAGGAAAACAAGTTCAAAAGGGCAGACAGGGTCAGAACAGGCAGATCAGGTATGGCGACAAGATAATCTGGCAGAGGACAGGTGTGAGTATAGGGCTTAAATTGTGAGGGACCGATGAGGTGAGGTGGGGAGGAGGCCAATGAGAGCTACTGATGTGGGAGGGTCTGAAATGACATGCAGGTGAGTAATTCAATTAAATTCTGTTTATTTTATATAGCCCAATTTCACAAATTACGAATTAGCCTCAGAGGGCTTTTACAATCTGTACATATGCGACATCCCTGTACCTGGACCACACATCGGATCAGGAAAAAACTTCCAAGAAAGGGAGAAAAAAAACTTTCACAAAGAGAAAAAAGGGAAGAAACCTTTCGGAGAGCAACAGAGGAGGATCTCTCTCACCGGATGGACAGAAGCAATAGATGAGGGGCGCATCAGCAGGGCCATAAAAGGAGGCCGACTCACCAGGTAGGAGGCATCAGACACAGCCAGGTCTATAATACGTGAAGTCACGAAGACTCCGGGGAGGAAGCAGAGGATGTGCTATGGCAGGGGTGTCCAAACTTTTTGCAACTGGGGCCAATTGTGATAAAGTAAAGATGCCCGGGGGCCAATAGTTCCTTTAGACATTTTTTAAACCACAAAAGTTACATGAAAATACACTGTTTATAAAACAATTTATTTTTACTGTCACAATTACTTTTATTTTTTAAATGACAATGTAACCACATATAATATAACCAAGTCTGCCTTTCATTCAGTCAGAGAACAATGAAAAAGCTGTGTATAGAATACCTTACATTTCTATGAGTTACATAATGTTGCAATTAACCTGTTTTACACTGAATACCTTTTCAAGATAATATCAATAAAGTGCAACCTGTGAAAAAGGAAACAAAATAAGATCAAATATTTGGGCATAAAGAGTTTCCTGAGTGTTAGTGACACTGCATATCTTTTCAAAATAACAATAACGTGCAACCTTTGAAAAACAAAACAAGTGCAGATATGTCTGAGTCATTAAGTTTTTTTCTATGTGTGATAAAATGGGATTTCCACTACACCTCTTTTTAAAACGGGGTTGCAGGCTTGATACGGCCACTCTCCATAAAGCTCAATGTTGAGCTCTTGTTTTGAAGGGCAACAGCTGGAACGCTGAGAGGTAACACCTGGCAAGTCTCCAAGAATCTCGTCTGTCGCGAATGCGCAGCGTAACCGGTTAACGTCGTAAAATACACATTTACACGAAAGTCGGCGACAGTCATTTCGCTCTTTATTTATTAATGACTTAGTTTCATGTCCGTGTAGTTTGTAATATGTGAAGTTCTCAAACAAGGTCTTGAAATAAAAGAATCTGCATTTCCCCTCGCGCCCCACCTCGTCTCTGCTCTTGAACCCGGAGCAGAGAGCTACTTTGAGACGACTTGTCTTCACCACCGTGGGAACGCAGAGGTGTCGGTTTGCTGTTCCCGCGACATATTGGACGCTCTCTGCCGGCTGGTTGGAGCGTGCTCACCTATATGTGCGCACCTGCCTGTGCGAATGGGGGCGGAGCTCCGCCGCGATACCGAGAGCCAGGAGAAGTGTGAACGCCACCACGTAGAGACAGAAATTACATGCCGCTGTGGAGATACGATCAATAATATACGACCGTTTAGTTGAATAAAACAACCTGACATTACTTATGTTGTAATCTGGCGCTATAGAGAACATGTCAGTGGGCCGGACCCAGGGCCGGAGTGGGGCCACTTTTCAGCCCGGGAATTTCAGGCTCAAGACCAGCCCACTTTTTTCATGGTAGTGGAAATTGGATAAATGAAGCAACAGTTCAGCTCTTACTATCCTGTAGTTCTTTTATTAATACCATGGTCCAACAAATAATGTAACGGTTAAATACAACAATAATAATCCACTTAAAATGAGAAGTTAACAAAAAATATGCACAACATTAAAAAAGGCAGAAGGGCGTAGCAGGGGTGTCAGACTCAGATTAGGCAGTAGGCCAGATTTGTTGGAGTGAGACCTCATGGGGCCGTCATTGGCATGGTCATCATTTTTCTGCATGAGTATTATATAGTGGTGATTTACTCCTTTACTACACCCACTTCTGAGCAAACAATGCATATTGGTTCACCAAGTACTGTCATATACTGCTCTTTCTTAGAATATATAACTTTAAATAATATAGTTTCCTCTGTTATCCTCTCTACCTGTCCCTGTCGTCATGGCCTCCTCATTGCAAATGTCGGGCTCATCATTTTCAGCAGGAGACTGTCTTATCTGCTGCTCCGAAGCTACAAAAAAAAATTAAGTCATATTACTGCATACTTCAATATCAATAGTATATATCAATATTTGCATAATATTTGCAAAGTCTATGGATCGCCATATTTTGGGTGATATAAAAAGGCTAATATTTTAATTCAATTTAATATTTTGCTTTGGAATAGGTTGACAACGCTACAATGATATTAATCAAGGCTACAACGTTAGCCGAATAGTTATGTTGCTAATCATTAGGCCTTTGTCTCTCTTTACCAGTTGCCACTTGTGTTTGTCCTCTTGAAAATAAATCTGTAAGCTTGGCACATTTGGCAGCATCCTCCTCCAATGCCTTTCTTTTTTTCAACCTGGCTTTTCAGCCCCTCCTGCCCTCTTCCTCCCTGACGCGTATCGTTGCGGTCGGGCCGGCCCAGCTATCCGTAGCTGAGAGAACTTTTTGGAAAAGACGGCTAAGGACCGAACCAACTCTATTATTTGGGAGGGGTGAACTTCCTCGCACGGTAACCCATGCAGAGGCTGCGGTGTCAGAATGCGGAACATGTGTAGCCCACTTTAAGAGAAGATGGACTAACGTGACAGATGTCAACAAATAAAATTCTCGACCGGCCCAGAAGTGAAGCGGCCCACCGGGAACTCTCCCGATTCTCCCGATTACCCACCCCGGGCCTGGCCGGACCCCCACCCTGTTCTCATGGTATGGGAAACACAAGTAATTCCCACCGCTCCTGAAAGCGGCGGCCCTCACCAGTGGCGTCCCTAGGCTAAAAGCCCCGGATGTTTTTTCATTAGTCCCGAATGTTTTCAATCCAAAAAAAAAAAAGATTTGGTACACAAGTGGTTAACACCTCCAGGTCGCACGTGACGTCATTCACCCAAAACAGCGGAGTCAGACTGGTAGCAGGCGCACGTAACAGCAAGCTGCTGTCTGAGAGTGTTTCTATGTCTACAAATTTCGCTGCTTCACTCCTCTGGGCTTAGCCCAGCGCCGCCGCTCCCATAACGCGCATCGCTCTGCCGTGATACGCGCGACACACAGGTGAGCACACTCTCACTAGCCCCCCCCCCGTCGACAACGCTCGCACTGGCTAAGCCCCGGATGTATCCAAATCCTAGAGACGCGCCTGGCCCTCACTGTCAACTTTTCTCCTTTTTTTTTTGCCGTCGCCATGGCAAATAGGTTTCGAGAAGGGTTCACGCCACGGATGCAGAGCCAGATACATTAGAAAGGAGGAATTACGTCTTTCAAGTTTTTATGATTTATTTATTCTGACAGATCTGGCGGGCCACAAATAACACATTATATGACCGATGTCGCGGGCCGTATGAAATCTGACCGCGGGCCGCGATTGGCCCGCGGGCCGGACTTTGGACACCCCTGTGCTATGGAGATATGTAAATTCATTAGGGAGAAAGAGAAGACGACATAGGTGCTAAGTGTATCCTAAAATGTCCCCCAGCAGCCGATAAGCCTATTGCAGCATATCTAGGGGCTGGACCAGGGCAAACCTGATTCAGCCATAACTATAGTTAAGCAGGGGACCTTACCGTCAATGTGTCCACAGAAAAGTCTGGAGGTAAGATTTTGCTTTGTTCGGGAAAAATGAGGATCATGAACTGTAATATACTGTGAGCTGTTTTTCTGTATTGTAGAGTTGTGACGGTATAACCAATTTTTTGTGTGTATTTCTTTGAACTGTCTTGCAGTTGTGCTTCAACCAGATCAAGCAGAAATTTCCTTTGAGTCGAATGTGTCAGACACCGTATCCTCTGTGCCTTCTGATTCATCTGATGTAACAATAACTCTTGAGAACGATGGTGGGAGGAAAAGGACCCACGACAATAGGGAATCAGCTGAAGCGGTATATAGCACATTACATTTGTTAATAAAACTGAAACCCAAAGACATTGTCCAAACGAGCAGTGCTCTTGTTGCCGTAAAGGTTAACATGATAACTTATTGTCTGATTCTTTTTATTTTTAGATGGTGAGAGATGTTCTTCAGTCCAAGCCAGGGGGAGTAAAAGTGTTGCATGAATATGACAAAACAAAGACATTGACGGATGGTACCCGGCGACATATGATAAACCTACTGGTGGCTGACATGATTGAAGTTCATGGGTAAGCATTTTATGTTCTCTGGTGCCCACCTTAAATCTATTTTTTCTTCATAGCATAAGATGCAGTTGTTACAGAACCCTGTCACATTATTAAATGATATATATATATATATATATATATATAAATATAATCTCATTTCTGGAGCAAAAATATTAAAGCAATTAAGTTATACAAATTAATTAGCCAATGGGAAAACCGGGCGAATGTATGATCAGTGCAAAAGAAGCCACGGGAATTATAAACAAAAAGACTAATATTACATTACATTACATGTCATTTAGCAGACGCTTTTATCCAAAGCGACTTACAATAAGTGCATTTCAACCTAGAGTACAAACTAAGAACAACAAGAATACAGGAAGTAACATTTCCTCAACATAGTCGAACTACAAAAGTACCATAAGTAAGTGCTATTTAAGTGCCACTGAAGTGCTAATCTGTGTTTTAATCCAGATATAGTCGGAAAAGGTGTGTTTTCAGTCTCCGACGGAAGATGTAGAGACTTTCTGCTGTCCTGATGTCAGTGGGGAGCTCGTTCCACCACTGAGGAGCCAGGACAGCAAACAGTCTGGATGTAGAGTGATTAGCTCGAGGTGCAGGAGTCACAAGTCGGTTGGCTGTTGCCGAGCGGAGCGAACGTGCCGGGGTGTACGGTGTGACCATATCCCGGATGTAGACGGGGCCCGATCCGTCTAGAGCACGGTACGCCAGGACCAGTGTTTTGAAGCGGATGCGAGCAGCCACCGGTAACCAGTGGAGAGAGCGGAGGAGCGGAGTGGTATGGGTGAATTTCGGGAGGCTGAAGACCAGTCGAGCTGCTGCATTCTGGATGAGCTGCAGAGGTCGGATGGCCTTAGCGGGTAGACCAGCCAGGAGGGAGTTGCAGTAGTCAAGGCGTGAAATGACCAGAGCCTGGATCAGAACCTGCGCCGCCTTCTGAGTAAGAAGAGGACGTATTCTCCTGATGTTGTGCAGCATGTACCTACAGGAACGCGTCGTCGCAGTGATGTTGGCCGTCAGGGAGAGTTGACTGTCGAGTGTCACCCCGAGGTTCCTGGCAGTCAGGGTAGGGGCCAACACAGAGCTGTTGAAGGTGATAGTCAGGTCGTGGGTGGGGGAGCCTTTCCCTGGAAGGAATAGTAGCTCGGTCTTGTCAGGGTTGATTTTCAGATGGTGAGCAGACATCCACTGAGAGATGTCAGTCAGACAGGCAGAGATTCGCGCCGCCACCTGTGTTTCGGACGGTGGAAACGAGAAGATCAGTTGGGTGTCGTCAGCATAGCTATGGTAGGAGAAGCCATGCGAACGAATGACAGAGCCGAGAGAATTTGTGTACAGAGAGAAGAGGAGGGGACCCAGGACGGAGCCTTGAGGAACCCCAGTAGTGAGAGGACAAGGATCAGACACAGATCCTCTCCAAGTTACCCAGACTAACGTTATAGTTATCATGATAACACAAATCATTTGTTTGCATTAATATAGTTTACTTTAGAGATGTCTGTCTTTTTTGCTTTCTTCTTGATAATAATACTTATTTTAGTTTGACATTTTACAATTTTAAAGTTTGAAAAATAATATGTTTTTCTACTTTTTAAAGGAGGATCCCACCAACCTATGTGCGAACAAAATACGCTCTTGGCACTACCACTCTATTTCCTTACCTGGGGGATCCTTAATCAACAAATGGATATGTAAGTTTGTAAATGAATGGCTTATACTACAATGTATGTAGGGAGGTTATTCTGAATTTGCCTTGTTTGGCTGTGACCCATCAGTTATATTTAGTTTTGTTCTTTCTTCTCGAATTTTTTAGGAGCACTTCTATGATGCTGACAGTGGATCTGGTTATTTGGCCTGAAGGATAAAGACAGTCCAGCGCGACACTGCAGTTCTATCTCGGAGATGCTCAACCACCTGTACCTATCAAGCTGGACCAAAGAGCAAGAAAAAATTTTGTTGTCTGGGCATCACTCCTCAGATGCGTCTGGTAAGCATCGCTCATTATCTTTTTAAAACATGAATTTACTTGCCTGATTCAGAAATCTTGTCTGAGCATAATGTGGATATATTTATTTTCACATGTAAGTCTTTGTTAAATCTTCTACTTTCTTCTGGTTTCCCCCTAGGCTGGGACAGTGACCTGTCAAGCATCCTACTGCTGGTGCACCTACTTCCCCCTACTGCAAAAGGACCCAAGAAGAGTCCTAAAATTAGCTTGCATCAAGCAATCAAACTTGTTGTGAGATATTTGAGGGTATGCAATGTTTTAATATGCTTCTTTATTTAGTTGTATTCGCAATGCCTCTTTTTGTGAAGAGGCACATATGTTTTTAGTAATGTAGTGGGCCATTAAAATTGTTCCTCGTGCTTCTGTTTTTTCCAGATTGGCGCCAGTGTTGAGACCTTCCTTGAGAGTTTGGAATCAGGACAACCCATCCTCCTGTGTCGGTGAAGAGAAGAACAACATCCAAAGATTCTATGTCATCGTTGACCACAAGGCCATCCCTTGCAAGGCTCAGACGTCCCTGGCAGCTTTCGATGAACTCTTTAAGGCCCACTTCATCTTCAGTGTTCACTACCACGAATCCCTTAACAGCTTCTACACATTCATCCAAACAACTGTGTTCAACATTGATGTGGGACGTACCAAGGAAAGTCCTCGTGTGAAGGAGCTCAGAGCAAGACTGCTGAACACAAGTATCTGAGGTGACGCACATCCTTGGATGCAAATATGTTGATTTGTTTTATCTGCAAGTTACACCACAGAAGTTCTATGTTGCTTTGTAAGCATTTGAGATTTTACCATGGTTTATATCCAGGAAAGACATTACGTTTGAAATGTGGACAGCCGGAATGTTTTATATTATTTTGCACTTATTCAGGGTTCAAGAAACACCTTATTCGTTTGCACCGGGACACTGTTTCAACAAATACTGTCACTGTCACTTCAGTGCTTATTGTATCAAGGAGAGGGATGATTCATTTTATGTTGTTTCTATTGATGAGTTGATTTATTATAGACCCTATGATAAACAGTTATCTAATGAGATGGATGAAAAAATATACATTGTGCCATGTTGTGTGACCCGTGCTATTGTTTTGTGTGACCTGTACTATTGAGGCTGCCATTTAAGAAATGTTATTGTAATGCTATGTTTGTGGTGGGCTTGAAAATACAATTTTATTTGAACAAACTTTTGTATTGATTTTCTTCTTTGTAATTAAATACTAGGAGTATACTGAATTCCAAAGTAAAATTGTACCATATATAGCATTGAGGATTATAACTCCCGACAGTGTTAAAATATATATATAAATCAACTCTACAAGAGTAAAATACAGAGTTTAATTTTAAATCCCCTATAGTGTTACATAGCTCAGCAACTCTAGTCGGTGTTAAAACAATATACAGATAGTGTTAAATTCTGACACTGCACACTAGTGTTGTGTAAATTCAACACTGGCCTGTGTTGACTGGTGTTAAATGTCAACTATTGAGAGAGTTGCTTCAACTCTATCACAGTGTTGATCTTTTAACACTTTTAAAAGTGTAGTTTTAACTCAAAATGGGGTGGACCAATATAGACACTTTCAAAGTGTTGAATTTAACTCTATTGGTGTTGAATTGACACTGCGGATTTTGCTGTGTATTAACACTATTCAATAGGAAAGAGGAATCTGTGCCAGTTGTATACATGTATACATTGCATATTTAACCCTGACCTTGGCCATGCTGAAGAGAAAGAAAATCGGTTGGAAAACGGAAAATAAACATGTTTTGTTGAGCCTTAAACCTCTCTCGTTTGTCTTTTTATAGACTAATATTACTAAAGTATGTCATCTCTTGATTCTTGTGGTGAGATTCATAAATTCTAGTTTATAACCCCAGGAATGTTACATGTCAGATATGCGCTCTAATGAGGTTATAGCAGGCTTAAGTTGTAATTGCAAAATGATTCACACTTCTTTGTTTTAGATATTGTGAGTAATTTAATGAATGTGATTTTGCAAGGTTTTTCCGCAGGAATCAAATTATTCTATGCTGAACCTTTTTAAGAACCTTTATCTTTCATATGTTTTACGCTATCATTTATTATTCTACCCACATTCTCTCTTCCCCTCTGTTCTTTCTCAGTAGAGAGTCGTCATCCTTGTTACAAACACGCCTCGCCTAATAGTACTTCAAACATAGTCACAAACATAAACATGACTCAACCAGCCAGTTCAATGGAAGTTGAGGCTCTGTATTTTTTTAATGCACCGTGAAACTGGTTTGTCTACTGTGAAAGGCAGAAGTTGTTTCCTGGTAAGAACACCTTTTCTATTCACGAAGACCTGCTGATAGACAAGGGATGAAACCTGACAAGTTGTGACGGGGCTTAGAAATACCAAAAAACTGAGCTGAAAGGGAACGTGTGTCACAGCATTGTGTGTCTGAAGTTTAGAGGGCATGAACATATCTGAGTGTATAGTTTGAGACCGTAGAGAGGAACTTCCAACCCCATCAGACCGGAGACAAAACAACATACTTTTATTGTTATTTGTTCTATATCTTTTAGTAATATAGTGGTGATTGTGAAGAGCTGCATTGAAGAGGAGGTGAACCAATAGTAAGGCCCAGTCACATAGTCCAAACTCACAGACTGACAGAGGGGTCAGGGGTCAAATCATAGGGTTTTCGAGGCTCTCTCACACACATTTTGAGCCCTTTATGAACTCTTTCATTTAGTTTGCATTGAGCCGTAAAAAAAGAAACAAAGGTAAACAAAGAGATCGGTACGTGTGTTCAGCCTGGCAATTATATTTCCACAACAACTTTAATTAAAGATTAAAGATGGAACATTAAAAACATGAAATCAGAGGATATTTATTTATTTATAGATCAAATATTTCATTTTGTCATTGAAGCGGATTTGACTCAAACAAGTAAATAGATCAGTGTTTTTTTACTTGTGAGGAAAGAGCCTGAAAGACGTTTAAATCTGATTTTGGGGAGGTCCTGGAACAAGGATGGCAAAGTGCTGTCCCATTCATATTAACACAATGTCTATCCCTACAGACTCTCACACTCAACCGTTTATCAGGTGATGTCTGTAGGTCCCTGAGGTTTCAGGGTTTACATTGGGATCGGGCCCAAATATTCAGAGTACCAGGAAGTGATGTTCAGGAAGTTTCTTTTTATTTAGTTTGAGTACAGTGTTAATGATGATGGTTAGTTTACTATCAACTATGTATGGATGCATTAGTGTTTAGTGGTTAACTCTCCTGTTTCGAAGTTTGAAAATCTAGGACAAATATGTGGCCATACTTTTACTGTTTCTACTCAATAACAATTAATTTCTAACAACTGCTAATAGTTTTAACATTGCAATTCATAAACATATTTAGATTTTTCAATGATTAAGACATGCATTTTGAATGTAAATGAGGTGCTAACATCAAAATAGAGGCTGTTTATCAAGGACCCCTACAGAACCCACCAAGCATCATACTGCAGGTTATTTCAGTCCTGTGGGGTTGTTGTAATTTTTTATATAATCTTGTGATGGAAACACCAAAGACCATTTTCAAAACCCAGAACTGAAAAATTCAAGTTTTAAATGAATCTCCTGTATTTTAGTGGATTATTAAGCACAATTAATGGTAAAAATGTCTATTTATGTCAAAGAAAAACACATATTTCCAACATCAGCATTAAAGGTAAATAATTTATAATGAAAAAAATTATTTAGGTATTCTTTTATTTGTCTTTTGTTTGTGAAAGAAACATCTTTAAATGTGCATGTGGCACATTTCTACCTCAATGATACATCTTTTTTTTATGAAGTGTAAACTACTAAACTTTATAGCTCCTGTGTTTCCACCAATTTCTGCTCATGTACAAACCCTTTTTGCATAATTTATTCCACATATTTGTGTTCTGAGAAGTCGAGAAAAAAATGACATTGAGAAAATAAATCCACCTACCTGATAGAACAGAAAACTATTCTAAGAGACATAAATGTCATTGTTGTGTAAAATATAGCATACAATAATCTTGTTATCTATTAAATAGCATCACAAACACAAACAAGTGGGCATCAAGGGTGGCAAGAAGCAAAGAATGAGGAGGAAATATGTCACACAGAATAGGGATGGTTTTGTTTTATAGTTACTCTTAGTGATACTGCATATCGATTGGTTCCTTCTCAAAAATCGTATTGGATTTTGTGAGGGAAAAAAGAAAACGACAATTAAGAAAAGAATAGACATTTCTTTATTCAATCGGATTAATTGTATGTAAACACATTTGAGCAGCAATATAGAAAGTTAAAAAAATCTTTAAAAAACCTTTGCAGCTCAACAATTTGCTAAAATTGATGTGCCGTTTTTTCAAACTCCGAATGGCATAATACCGTGAGTGGACGGCTGCTCGCCAAACATTTCTGCAGATTTATGTTCTGCTGAATGTTTTGGTAGAGCTGCTCATATTTCCTCTTTCACTTTTAAGAATTTAATTGCATTCATGAAGAGAAGAGTTCTCAATGTGGAGTGAAATGTAGCCACACTTTGGATCTTTGTCTGATCATTGTGTGTGTGTGTGTGTACGTGTAAGAAATGTAGCCACACTTTGAATCTTTGTTTGATCATTGTGTGTGTGCGTGTGTAAAAAGAATGTAGTCAGCATACTAATCTATTCCGCCCCTCCCTCAAAATACTGAATGCTTCTTCACATATTTGTCTTTGTTTTCATTTATCTCAGTTACAGTTACTCAGGAACAGGTTTATTACCAAGAGATAAACCCCAAAAAAGTCACATGAACCAAACCGGTTTACTAAGAACAAAAGCCAAACTGCAGAGGCCGTAACACATCACCCTTTATCCTCCATCTTTAGCTCCACCTGCTTGTGTGATTCAAAACTCCACCACTGACGTCTGCCATCTGACCAGATTATCCGAACTGCTGAATGAAAACTAGTCCATAGGACATATGTCAAACATTATGGGAACCCCCACCCTCCTGAAAAACAACACAACCAGTATCTTTAAATGACAAATATAACCACCGTGTAAGATTCAGAAAAATTCTTACTGCAATCATATTAGGATCAAGAGCAGGGGCAAAGAATCCTTTCTGAACATTAATGCCTTTCAGATATGGAGCCCAATATATCAAATATTAATATAAATGTAGGTTTTATGTGCGTATTCATGTAACCAAGTTCTAAATGCAAACATTTGACCATAAAACATATTCCCCCTTAAACTACACCCCTATACTAACCCCATCCCTCAAAATACAGGATGATTAAAAGGTCCTCAAAATACCGCAAAATGAAATTCTCACTGCAGCTTTGGTTTTCAAGTTTTTAAAAAGAGCGAATAGAGACACACAACCAGCAGCTGGGACGAGGTTCTTCAGGCTCCGCGGAAAGAGTCGGGGAGGTTCTTGGCGTACTCCACCAGCTCGTAGGACTCTCTGATGTCTGCCAGACCGAACCAGAAGACGGTCCACCCTCCTTTAACAAAGCTGCCATCACAGTGTTTGAAGTACCTGAAAACACACCCACCCACACGCGCACACACACACACACAGAGAGGGTCCAGGGGCCGTTGTTTATTGTGAAATCATTTGGTAACAAGGCTAAGGGCCTTGTTTCAATGGCCAAACAAGTGCAAAGCGGTAGGTCTCGCGATGCAGGTGTCTTCAAACGCACCTGCCATCTTGGTCTACATATGAGCAGCAAAGGGCAGTGGTGAGCGAGGAACATAGAACACAGGGTGTGGTGGTTAGTAGGCAGGTCACATCGTTGCCACTGTTGCCAGAGCTGAGCCAATCACAGGGAGGCATGCTGACAAGCAAGAGTAGCACGATGTGAACACACGCCACCACAAACCTGTCATCTTGGCAGCTAACGGATGAACTGAATAACGGAACGCCCGGAAAAGCCTGGGTTTTTTTTCCTGTTCTTTTCTGGGTTTTAAAATGGAAAAGCTGTGACGGAGGGGGCTGCAGCATAATGAAAGTTAATCCCGAAAGAAAGAAGAAAAAAAGGCAATCGTTATAGTTTAAGTGTACATTATATTTTGAATATTTTCACCCCTTTTACCTTGGCATCAGAATTGTGCTTCAAACAGGCAACTGAAGCCACTACCGTTGCTCTTTTCAAAGCCAGACTGGACCAAAAATGTAATTTGACATCGTTAGTTTGTTTGACTAATGGGAGCTTGCCAACTGCCATGTGAGTTACCCTGGGTAACACACTGACTATCGATGAGTACCCTATACCAGCGGTCCCCAACCTTTTTTGAGCCACAGACCGGTTCCGTGTCAGAAATTATTTTCACGGACCGGCAATATAAATGACGTAATAAATATGACGTCATACAATTATACGAAGGGCATAAAGTGCCAAAACTACAACTCATCATTACGCCGAATTATTGTGAGCCGTGCGCTTGTTTACCTGTAACGAGCCGCTAATGGAGACGGCGACACAGACGTGTGTTTGGTACGCTGCTCCTAACCGAGTTCTGGTCGCTGTCATTAGAACACCGGCAGAGTTGTTGTGTGAAATGTCCCTTAAGGCCACCGTCATTTGCATCTCGAACAAATTTTCTTCTAGCTCGGACGGGCTCGATTCACCGGGTGGGTTTGTTTACAAATGGGTTGCAGGTCTATTCTTTTGCAGTCGGGTCTTTTGTGGTTAGAGTACCGCTCAAACTCTTTTAAAAGCCTCTTCCACCCGGTCAACGTCTGAAACATGTCGAATATTCCGCTGTTCACTCGCCCACACAGCAGCGACTTTATCGGCCAACTTGAAAACAGTTGTCATTTCCCTGAAGTGACAGAATTCATTGAGCAGGTTGAATATATTTTAAGATTTTTTGTCACTGAAATGTGCCGCCAGCAGAGGGTTCGGCGCGTGAGACTCGCCTGCAGCGATAAACCCGAACTTTAAGACTCCTGAAAGCGGCTCAGACGTACACATGGGTGTATCCGGTCCTTTTTCCAAATAATATATTTTTCCGACTGATTAAAAAAAATATATTACAACTTTTTTGATTCACTTTTTTTCCGCGGCCCGGTTCCAACCAAGCCGTGGACCGGTACCGGGCCGCGGCCCGGGGGTTGGGGACCCCTGCCCTATACAACCACACCAGGTGGGCTAAAGGATTTATATATAGTAAAGGTAAGGGGAGTTTATCTATACAGCACATTTCAGGCAATTCAAGAGAATAGAAAATTAAAAACAGATTTTTAGCTTGTTTTTATTTTCTATTCTAGAATCTATTCTTGGCAACTTCATAATGCAGACGCCTGCATCACAGGGGGAAATGTTTTTTGAACGACTCTGGACGTGGCAAGCACTAAAACATTAAACAGAATTTTGATTTAGGATTTGTATACATAAAGAGCACTAACGTGAGGCTCCAGAATTATGTAAAAACAAAAAACAATGGACCCACTTGAAACTGAGGTCCATACGTCTCCAGGTTACACACCAGTTCAGGTTTATCACTCTTTAAGGGTTCTCGTTCTCTCGTGTCATTTGTTTTAAAAAGGAACGCACTCACAATTATGTTTCCTGCGTGGTGTGAATACACTCACTGTAAGGACAAATTAATGTGATGTAAATACCAACATGAGTTTTTAAATGTGTGTGCGTCTCACCAGGGGTTGATCCTGTTGGTGGCTCTAGACCTCCAGAAGAGTTTGCCCAGGTCCTGTCTGATACATTCCCAGAGGATGTGGCTGGTGCCCTGACCCTGCTTGCTGCTGCTCACCACAAACTTGTCAAGGTAGGGGGTGCCGCTGTTCACTGGCTCCATGGTGATGATAGCCGCCGCGCTATAGCTGGAGGGACGGAGGGATAGAAAAATAGGGGACAGGATGCCAATTGCATTGCTGACACCAATCTGGTATTTATCTGTGGGAATTGTTTTTCACGCACCCTTCGGAGAGGTAGATGGAGTGCAGTCGTCCCTCCAGGGATTCGATGTAGTCTCTCTTGAGAGTTTTGTCAAACGACACGTTGATGAGGGCCAGCAGACGCTCTGCATCGATGCCGTCCATGGAGCTGTACCTGCACACACGGAACATGTATTTACTATAAAGGCAATTGGTGAGTCAAATGCACTCTGTGCTCCTGTACTTTTACATTTTGAAGAAAGCAACCACGTCTTTGTGTCATTTAGGGTTACGTGTCTCGTTACCCCGAGCATGTGTGACGAGTACTTGCCGATGAATAGGATCTCCGTTTTTAAAGAGTGTCCCCGACCCTGTACCAAAAATACAGACAGAAAGAACAAGAATTTAGATCTAAACTTGTGTTAAACGTATTGATGTTCATCACCACACACACATATATATATATATATATGTTCTAGTGCACTCTCGGATGACACCTCAAAATACGATGCTCCCCCACGCATGTATATGTACGAGAGACAGCGAGGTGAGTCAGCGGTCTCGCCTCTGTGGCTGAACAGCTCGGTCAGCAGTGTGTCCGCAGAGGTGATCACCGCAGAGGACTCGGTCAGCAGCTGATTGAGCAGTCTGGCGATGGCCGTCACCCTGCGGCGCTCCACGGTGCTCAGCCACGCCGCCGTGGACAGGACTGGCAGGTCGCTGGGCAACGACACTATGTCCAGCACCTGGAGCACAAACACAAAGTAGGAAGGTTGTACGTGCACTGTATATGTGTATATATATATATATATACACACACACTGGAAACTCAGTGAGAGTGTGCCTTGTTTTCTTGGCTGCGGAGGCCTCCCGAGTTGTTCAGGAACATGACTTTGTGGGGTTGCAGAGCTCGGGAGATTGCTGCCGTCACCTCTGTCTGGTCCAACGCCACCGAGCAGCCCCGCTCGTCCCTTCCCACCGGGCAAACCAGTGGGATCGTCCCACAGTTCAGGCTCCACTGGAGGAGGCTGGTGTCCACCTCGACGGAAGGTGGAGCGCTGCGGAAAGAGGAAAGCAGGTAAAAACAGGTGCATCCGTCTACAGCAGACGTTTGATTTGTTTTCAATTACTTCATAACATTAATAACAAAATCTTGACATCATCAATCCTCTCAGGCCTCTTCATTCCCATTTCATTTGTTGTGTAATCCTTGTGTTTAAACTTGGTATTTCTGCTCCAGATGCATTTTGGGAAACGTAAGATTCAGCACTTTTGGAGCTTGACCCATACTAGTGAAAAGATATCTCAGCCCTGCTAAATACATAATGATATGTTTGATTCTTTTAGGGATGGGTATCATGAGGTACGGGCATCAGTACTCTTATCGGTTTGTTTTCCTTATCAATACTCTTATCAATTTGAGACAACCAGAGTTCTCAAAAGCTACTGGAGTCGCATGTAACCTCTCTTTGGATCTTTGCCTCCTCTCTGCCGTGATGAGAGTCTCACACTGAACTTCTAAAGTGCCGATAGCAGAACCGTTGATTCCTGCTCTAATCGATACTCCGGAAAACGCAGTTTTCATATCAAAACGAGGAAGAAATTAGCTATATTTACAAAATACAAATCCTATGATTAAAGAGTGACTTTGTGTCTGTGTCTAAGTGTCCAGTATTAAACAAGAAAGCCGCTCAGCAATGTAAATCGGTCATTGCATTTGTTAGTCTCCCAACAACCTCATAGAAACAACCCCGCGTTCGTGTGACTGAATGCCAGAAGACAACGGTGGAAAGGTGTTGTCCGGGGTTTGTTGCGTCGTGTGTTGTGGCGGAATATTTAGCTGATTTAGCTGATTTGGACAACGTGGACAAGCGCTGCGAGAATTCTGAACGAGACTTCTCCTCTCTGTGATGTTGTCAGACACTTAGAACACCAATATGAGGTTATCAATGGAAAAAGTACATTGACGGTGAGGGGTTACCCGGAGCGATTACATTGCAGCCTGTATAATTGTCCCCGACTGCAGTACTCTCGTTCAATACTGGACCATTTGTGAAAAGTCATGGTCCCTGTAAGTTACTTAGACACGCAGGAGACAGGGTTCAGGTTGCAAGTTCCCCTTCGAGCACCAAAGTTCACACACAGCTATAGCTTTCAAAAGGATACCAACTCGAGGTCCGCTTGCTCGCCTTTTCTGGAGCACACTCCTCTGCGGATGACGACAGTGTGAATGCGAAGCTCAGTGAAAGGTTGGTATAGGAACCGTGAGTTGTAAATGTATTTTTATTATTATTTGTAAATCCTTATGTGCGCATTTGTGAATCTTTGTGTTTGCATTTGTGAGTCTCTGTGTACATTTTAAATTATTGAGACTAATCTGACCCCGTAGACAACGGGCTACTTCTGCACACCCACAGCACCCTCCTCCCGGAGTCTCAACCGCCCTCACCTGCTCCCACGCGGGGCCTCGCGGAGAAGGAGGAAGGACTCGGCGGAGAAGAGCGGCAGGACGGAGGCCAGGTGTTGCTGCAATGCCTCGGTCAGCTGCTGGCTCCGCTCCACCAGCCCCCGGTCCCACGGGGATCCGGCCACGGGCTTGGTGGGCCCTGCCTCCTCGCAAGCAGACCGGCCCATCACCACCACTAGCTTCATATCCATGCGCTGCAGGAAGGAGAGCCCGAAGGCCAGGCTCTGGACCATTTCCCTGGTGGCAAACACAGAGCTGTCCACCTGGGGGAGAAGAGAGACACAGATGGACGGAGATGCTCCAGACAAAGGGAGACTTTTTATGTTGTGGCTCCTAAACTTTGGGACTTTTGTTTTGTAAATAGCATTCCAAACCCATGTTTGTATTTGCTTTATTTTGATTCTTAGTGTCTTTTATGTTTTGCTCTTGATGCCTGTTTTTTGTACTTTTGTGAAAGGTTGCCCTATAAATGACAGTGTTGTGTTCGATACAATTAAGGTGCGTTCACACCAAAAGCTAAACTATTTTTTCGCGAGACCAAATCCCATGAAAAGTCAACGTACAGACGCTTGTGGCTGCGATAGACGCGATATTTTCCAGGGTGGCGCGTTTGGGGCGACGCGATGTGGCCGACGCGTTGACAGCGGCGCGTTTTCCAGCGGCGCAATTTTCGACCCTAGTTGAAATATTTCAATTTTGAGGCGGTAATCTCGCAACTCGGGCCAATCGGCTCTTGTGTTCCGACGAGACACGGAGATAAGCCCCGCCCCGCCCCGCCCCTCGCGGAGGGTCTCTCGACGCTCATGGCTTGAACACGGTGAATGGTCGAGCGAGTAAACTCACGCGTTTTGGGCGACGCGAAAAATAGTTTCGCTTTTGGTGTGAACGCACCTTTACAGGTAGTGCTCCAGTGTGGCTTTATTTTTTCCTGTCAACTTGCTTCCTTTTTGATAGTTTAAGGACAATCCGGAAAAAAATTATAAACAAAGAAATAGTTTTGTTCCATTTTCTATGTATCATATTCATTATAAAGTCTAAGATTATCTGTTTTAGTTATGCTACCACACGATTTTAAAACATGGCTGTCATAAAGACAATCAATTTACCCCAAAAAAACACTGAAAAAAACAGCACATTTTTAAGATGATAGCCTACATAATAATAAAAAAGACGATACAAAATAATAAGGGGTTGCTATCACATTTCTAACTTTCGGCAATGAGCCTCCATATGTCTACAAACGCCGGCATCTGTGTTTAACAAGTGGACCCCGCCATACCTCCAGTACGGCAAACGCAGTAGACTGAGCCGAAGTCGCTCTCTGGAACTGGTTCAGCCAGTACCGAGCCTCTCGGGGGTTTCCACCGACTTCGTTGAGAAAAGCCTTCACGTCCCGGTAAATCAGATTCCGGTTGGTCGGCATGTGTCGGTCTGCGGCGGGGAGACAACCCAGCTGCTCCTGCTGGGCCAACGCCGCGGATTTTCCTTCCGTGCCGGCCGCGTCCGCGCTCATCGTTCGCCGCTGCGGACCGAACGTCTCCCGCTGCCGCTGGCCACCGGCACACCGAGCCAGCGACGAACATGAAAGGTACCTCCCGACCTTAACCATAGCTCGGCAACCAGAGGCGCTTCCAGTCACTTTGGCCATGTTGCTCGCAGAAGAGCTCTGGGTCCCCTTTCGGGCTGAATGCTGGAGTTTAGGAGAACCGTATGAGTTCTCCCATGGCCGAGTGCGAGCAGCAGGGGCACGAAGCGGGCTGCTGCGTCGGCAGTTCTCAAATTGCATCAGACGCCAGCGGAGGGCGGCTTTGTGCTCTTTGTTGATCCCTAGAGGAGAGTAAGGGGTACTACAGCGACCAGGGCCTCCATGGGCATAGAGTTTACGACTCCGAAATAAAAATCACAAGTACTTTTGTACAACTGAAAGTGTTTCATTTGTTTGATTTATATGATATTCTATTTATGATATGATGTTGTTTTTAACTGCCCCTTTTAATTTAAAGAAAACCTGCATAAATACAATATGTACGGATAGAAAATAGGAGTGTGTACACATTTGCAGGAGAAAGTTTGGTACTTAAGTGGATTCATTATGCAACTCTGTTCAATATCAGGCTGCTGTCCTGCAGTTTAAGACTGCTCTCCAAACAAGTTTCTACAACGTAAAACATGACATAAAGTATGTATAAAAAAAGTTAAATGTACAAGAGAAATAATGGGGAAAACGAGAGAATTACCACAAATACAGAGTTTGCCTGCATCTGGAGTCACAGGTGGATTTTTAGTTACCCCAAAATGGTGCAAACTATTTCAGTAAATGTATGCAATACAATTTAAGGCCAATAAGACATAACTTAAATCAGGCTGTACTAACTAAACACAAAGTAAAAAGAGAAAACTATCTGCAACCTGTCCAAAACAAAACTAAATGAGTGCAGATATGTGTGAGTCATCAAAGTCAAAGTCGTCTTTATTGTACATTTTCGATTTGTGGAACATACAGAGGAGATCGAAAGTATGTTTTTCTCTTGTCCAACATAAAGTGAGTAATACTAATAGTAATAAAGTAATAAAGTGCAAATAATTAACAAAAACAACAGAGAACATTTCGACAACATATCATTTATAAATTAAGAACTATAAATATCACGTTTTATCAGTATTAGTGGCTGCAATGACCCTGCTTTACACTACATATCTTTTTTGAACAAGATTCATGCTGAATGTTGAGCTAAGATCTATATTTTGTTTTGAGAATGGCAACAGCAGAGAATATTAGTTAATCCTAACTTACTTGATATTGCTGTAATGTAAACATTTACACAAAAGTACAAGCATTTCACCATGTATTTATTGCTGACTATTATGTGAAGTTCTCAAGGTATTTCTGTGCCCCACCTGCAATGCCTCAATCGAGGGGCGGGCCGCACAGTTTGAGAACCACTGTACAAATTGAACGGGGCGCTGCCTCCGACGCTGCATCCAGTTCTCTTCATACAGCAATATCCTCAACCAATAGCAAAGTGTGTGAATGATCTCACTCGCCCCACGAAGGATTATCAAGTAGCCGCAACAATGGTTAAATGTGTGCCACCAAGTTTTTTCAGCACTATAAGGCCAATTTGACCCTTCTCCATTTGTCACTTAAAATATATAACATTGTAAAGATATCGAGGGAAAAATAAATCTTTTCAAGAGCCCAGACTTTGAAGTCCATGCTTTTGTTGCAGCCCTCACAACTAAACCCCATAATGGTAAAAGTAAACCAAATGCTTCTGCGTCTCCAGTTCTGCCAAAGCCTTTATGGCCTCCCCCCCCCACCAAAAAAACCCAGAATAAGTCAGAGACCTGCCAAAAGCATCCTGATAGCAAGCTCCGTGACTCCAGCACTTCCATTTGTATATTTCTGTAGTGTAAAACATAAAAAATTTGATGATTCTTTTGGCCTATGTGCACCTCAGCGTGACTGCCAAACATATCTGCTTGTTTGTCACTGTTTGATGACATCATGCTTTTGTCTCTGCTGCTTCCCTATCTCTGTCTGTCATCAGGCGGGACACGGGGGACTACATCTGCCCCGGCTGCCCTCAGGCCAGCACGCCTGCTGCACACACACATACACACACAAAAATAAACTCAGTGAGGGCAGTGCGGAGGTGCACGTACTGTATAATCTTCAGGAAGTGATTAGGGGGTGTGCGATCAAAGAGTGCAACGGGAAAACATTCCTCCCTCCATTCCCCCTCGGGGCTGGAAGGGCCGACAGCTTCCTCGTGTTTAACTCAAGCAGCTTTCATGGCACCGAAAGGCCCGATCAAAAACTGTTGCGGTACAACATCATTCAAAGTGTTTCATCATAAGGGCAGAAGATTTCTCATGAAGTTTGTATTGGATTTTCAAACAGACACCAGCTCTCCCTGCACCAGGAAGGATTCCTGGAAGCATGATTTAATGTAGGATAATAATGCTAAAATGATGAAAAAAAGTCAAACTTCCATCTTCAACAGCATACACCAATAATTGTCTGTATATGTGTATGTATATATACATACACATATACAGACAATTAATTATAAAATACACAATACAAGTGTACACATTTAGAAAAGTTAATTAATAAATGTACAAAAAACAAAATCTAAATCTAACTCTTAAATCTAAAAGGTTGCTAAATGAGACTACTAAACGTGAAGTCATGTGACCATGGTGTAGTTATTTTATAGAATTACTTCTAATTTTTTCATGCTTCAAAAAACATAAGAAGTGGTCTTTTTTTTGGTCAAGATTATATTGCTGAACAAAATGTGTAAGTATTGTAAAAAAAAAATCGCAAGGTTATTATTTTACATTTCTTTTCTCCATTGAAAGCCCAGTGGAAATATCTCAGTGGCTTTTTATCAAGTGAACCAGTGCGATGCTAATAAAAAATACTTCATTCTCTCTATTGCCGACAATAACTTATCTTCTCTAGTTGAAAAAACACGTTTACAGGCAAGTTTTTATTAATTTTACTCTTAGTGACGTTTAATCGTGCTGTTTAATTAATGCTATAGTCACGTTAAATTCACGCTAATTAGTCACGCTTACTTAATGCTACATAGTCACATTTAATTCATGCTATATAAACACGTTTAATTCTTGCTGTATAGTCACATTTAATTAATGCTATATAGTCACGTTTAATTAATACTGTATAGTCACGTTTAATTCATGCTGTATAGTATTAACGTTTAATTCATGCTATATATTCACATTTAATTCATGCTATCGTCATGTTTATTTCCTGCTATATAGTCATGTTTAATTCATGCTATATAGTCACGTTTGATTCACACTATATATTCACGTTTAATTTATATTTCTTAATGCAGCATACATGCAGGTCCATGCACATTCAGTTGTAATAAATTACACCAGTGCTTGTTGCAACAGTGCTTGTGCCGCGCTGGTCTTAGTTAACTTATATAACAGTAGAGGGCAGTAGAAACCAAGGGCTGAGTGTCAAAATCATGCTATATGCGCGCGCGTGTGTGTGTACGTGTGTGTGTGTGTGTGTGTGTGTGTGTGTGTGTGTGTGTGTGTGTGTGTGTGTGTGTGTGTGTGTGTGTGTGTGTGTGTGTGTGTGTGTGTGTGTGTGTGTGTGTGCGTGCGTGCGTGTGGGGGAATGTGTGTGTGCGTTTTGTTTCCCCTAGAATCTGCACCAACCACCACTTGAATGAAGACAACTTGCAGCAGATTAACTGTCAACAAGAGAAAATAGAAATGTATGACAATATAACTCAGTGGATATTCACTTTTAGCACTTTTGAAGTGACAGGAGCTTCAGATGTAGTTTCAACTTTCACTATGAAATGAGACATTTATTGTACATTCACTGGCAATCTTGAAATAATTTTCAAGTCTTTTTTTTCTAAAA
The DNA here is from genome assembly GCF_029220125.1 of Pseudoliparis swirei. Taxonomy (NCBI): domain Eukaryota; kingdom Metazoa; phylum Chordata; class Actinopteri; order Perciformes; family Liparidae; genus Pseudoliparis; species Pseudoliparis swirei. The sequence continues at coordinate 20,549,816 of NC_079410.1, read as the reverse complement.
ATGCTAGACTACAATTGATTTTTTACTGTGCGAAAAATGTCCATTACTCAGATTTTAAATGGTAGAAGAATGACAAACTTAGAGTTCTCAGATAGAACAGTCATTTTCAAGTAGGGATGTGGCCCAGAAACAAATAAATGTGTTTTAAAATCTTGACATAGGAATTTCTGATATTTACATGTTCCATGTAGGAATCCACGGAAAAGGGACATGTTACTCCTAACTACTCTTCAAAAGATAACTGTCATTTAAAGGTATAAATTGAAACATTTTCACATGAGAATGTCTTAAAACTACAAGACCTATGTTATTTATTTGGTTAAGTTTCACATATTTATGAGCATGTTCAAACCGAGAGAAAATACATTTTATTCTCAGTAATGTTACCTTTCATTTGCTTGCCTATCAAAGGTGTCATATCGATAGATCAAGCTTACTACAATGATACATGGCTCATGCCAGCCACCAAGCTAAGACAACTTCATACACGCTCATAAAGTATTATGATAAATATTTGTTGTAATATTTCTCTTGGACTACAGACAACAGCGCTGGGCTAGCCCTTGATTGAAATCGCCAAGTAACGTTAGCTAAAGTAGCCGTATACATAGCGGACTCATCTAATGGTAAATTGGAAAGTTACTTATTGCTGCCAATACATTAGAATGAAATGACAAAACGTTAATGAAAGAGATTGCTGCCTGAGTCCGGGCAGATGGAACTTTGTCGGCAATAGAAGGAAATGAAATGACATTTCTTTACTACAACTATAGGAAAATAGCATTGCACTTGTTCCCACGACAAAAACCCTTTGCTTTTCTTGGTAATGTAGTGTATAGCTTCAATGACTAGCATGCTAACTAGTACTTTACGTACAATATTGCATATTATAGTATTTTTACCTTGTTTTTTTTATTTGTATGTCAATTGTAATTCCCTGCTTTTACTTTTAAATATATATATTTTTTTACCACATGTAAATGGAGTGAATGAAGTCAACCAATGACATTTTAGCTGTACTACCAATAAATGATTCTATTCAATCTTGTAATTCTGCCTGTTCTCTCTCCTCACCTGCCTGCTAACACTCCTTGTTTCATAACTGTCTGTCTGCCTGACTGTCTGTCTGCCTGTCTGTTTGGGTGGGCATTTAATCACAGACTATATGCGGTCTGACATCCCTCGGAGGGCGAAAAGGCAGATTGAATTAAAGCTTTAAAGCATCTCTGATTACACAGGCAGCTTCTTGTGTGTGTACAAATCCATCAGCACAGGCGTGTTAAAGTGTTATTTCTCTCCGGAACAACAGTTTCATCTTTTTTTCTTTTTTCTTTTTATAAATGCATGATATGACTGAACTGGGCGGTAAACATGTGAGATTTGTTGGTGCATGACATATGGTTTCAATACTGATGTGTTTATCACATTTTAGTTCAACACAGGGCAAAGCATGTTCGTAAAAGCCTGCCAGGAGTATACCCGCAATACAAAAACAACGACAATATTTCAAATGTTTTTACTCAGGCAATTGGTTGAAATCTAAGATGTGGTTTGTTGATAATTTTGTTGAATTTTGACATTATTGATGTGAGTCATAAGTCAATTTATTTCAGCCTTATTGTAGGATTACTGTAATACAGAGTGCAAACAACTATGAGTTTAGAATTCAATTATAAATTGCCTGAATTACATATCAAAACCATATTTTCGGTCTAACCTGGCAGTATTGTCATGAACACAATTTTTGTTTTATTTGTTACGCTATTGAGGTATCTAAGATTTCGACCAGGATACACATGTGGTTCTCACAGCATTGTAAAATTGACGTTTCAATGATGTTGCCTGTGACATTGTATACTTTTCTGTCAACAAATCCCACAAAAAGACCAACAAACAATAATGAATGTGCCTTACTAACAAGTATTGTTTGTAGAAAAACAGAGCTACATTTTTGTCCCAAAAATATTTCTTTAACAAACAAACAAAATAATATCTTGATATCTATCTATGTATCTATATTTATCTTTATATATATATATATATATATGTGTGTGTGTGTGTGTGTGTATAAATATTTATACAGGTACACACATCAATGAGCCGCATCAGGTGACATGTTCTCTAATTATCATGCACACACGGTTTACACCAGCTGTTTGAGGACATTACTAAAGATCAGTGCCGCCGCTCCCATAACCCGCACTACGCGCTGTGCGTAGGGCACCAAGTCCTGAGGGGGCACCAAAAAATAGGCAACTAAAAAAATCAACATAGTTATAATAATTATAATGCCGATATTATTTCAGTATATAAATTGTAGGCACCTTTTAGGCATGTACACTACCGTTCAAAAGTTTGGGGTCACTTAGAAATGTCTTTATTTTTCAAAGAAAAGCACTGTTTTTTCAATAAATGTAACATTAATCAAAAATACACACTATACATTGTTAATGTGGTAAATGACTATTCTAGGTGGAAATGTCTGGTTTCTAATGAAATATCTCCATAGGTGTATAGAGGCCCATTTCCATCAACTATCACTCCAGTGTTCTAATGGTACATTGTGTTTGCTAATCTAATATCTGATTAGAAAACCCTTGTGCAATTATGTTAGCACAGCTGAAAACAGTTATGCTGGTGATATAAGCTATACAACTGGCCTTCCTTTGAGCTTGAAGTTTGAAGAACAAAATTAATACTTCAAATATTAATCATTATTTCTAACCTTGTCAATGTCTTGACTATATTTTCTATTAAATTTTCAATTCATTTGATAAATAAAAGTGAGTTTTCATGGATGACATGAAATTGTCTGGATGACCCCAAACTTTTGAACGGTAGTGTATATCACAAAACAGCCCCCCCCCCCCTCGCTAGCCGTGCCCTTTCCTATCTCGAAGAAGTTATGCTTAGGGCACCAACGTGATTAAGAAAAAGAAGAAATAACTGCATTAGTAATCAGTAGAGGGCTGAGTGCCACAGACTGTGTTAGGAAAGTCAGAAATGACAAACCGCTGGTGTTGATCTGTTCATGGGATTTGTTAACACTGAGCAAAGTATAGAATATTACCAGCCTCATCCTTTAATAAGTATGAGAGGATGAAGTACAGGCCTGTGAAGGTATTTAGTTTTAATACAGCAACACCAGCCACACCCTTGAGCAATCTCAACAGGTTCCTGTGCCTTGCGTACCTTTTAAAGCTTTATACAAATAAAATTTATTATTATTTTTATTAAAAATGGGTATGTTCCCTAAACTTTAGACAAAAATAAACATAAAGATAAAATATAGCAACAGTGGAGACACCAATTGAGATCTGTTAGAATATTTGGTGTGTTTTTGTCGTAGAACTGACGGTTTAAAATAAGATCTCAGTGGGGTTCCTTTCAAACTGCACCTTCTACCTCTTTTGTTGAAGTCCATCTATGAGCACTTTCTTTGCTCTCAGAATTCCAAACAGAGAGATTGTGATCAACATCCACACCGACACACCTGCACACGCTGAAGAGTTAAAGGGTTAAAAAAAGACCTAATTAGAAGGGACAGTATGTAAAATGTTCATTTTTCAGAAACCAGTATGAGAGGCTGCTTAGAAGCCTGGCAGACAGCTTGTGGGCACATGCCTCCCTACCCCCCTTGGCAGGGTAGACACCCACAAATGCCCAGCGGTGCCACCCTGCCATCCGAGTGCCACACAGAGACTTGAAACGGCAAATTAAGAGTCAGTCGGGATGGTGGATTTGGATGCAGACTCAGGGTGGGCCCATTGGTGTGGTTGGATGTGTTGGCGAATTGTGGTTATGTGTGGGTACAAAGTATTCATTTTGGTGATAGCTTGCTGTGCGTGTGCATGTGTGTGTGTGCTGTGTGTGTGTGTGTGCGTGTGCTGTGTGTGTGTGTGTGTGTGTGTTTGTGTGTCTGTTGAAACCAGGTCTAGTCTGTCTGACAATGTGATCTCCTGATTAAAATGTCCCGACACAGCATTGTCAACTAAACAGACTTTCAGACGCAGTCGCAGTATATTTTACTCCAGGGTAAACGATCCCCCGGATGAGACGGAGGGCCAGTGATACGTATCGCGATACAATACGATTACGGGGGGGGTTACGATTCAATATATTGCGATACTGTAATCAGGGTCAAATATAGCGATTTTTCGAATCTTATTTTTAGACAAAACTATATGCATGAAATCGGAGTGAAACAAGTTTATATTATTATATCTATATTATTCAAGCACAACCCCTGTAACATCAAAGCCCTACTTCTTTGGGGCAATCCGAGTCTGCCACGAATCGTTTCACAAAAAAGCTTTTAATTAAATCAATACACTATCACAAAAACATAATATCCTGTCCTTTCTGTTCAGATGTGCTTTTTAACAACCTTATTATTACCTTCGCATTGAAAATGCGGAAGGTTATGTTTTGATCGCTGTGTATTTATTTATTTGTATGTGTGTTACTCGCATAACTAAAAAAGTATTAAACCGAATCGCATGAAATTTGGTGGGATGATTGGTTATTATCCGGGAACCATTTGATTAGATTTTGGGATCGATCGGGTTAAAGGTCAAGGTCGTGAAAAGGTCAAAATCTTCTTTTTACCATAGCGCGGTCAATTTCTATCCAATTGGCATGCAACTAATGCCAAAATGTTCATAATTCAATGCCCAATCTTGTGATATGTGCTCTACCGAGTGCCAGTTCTAGTTTTAATTATTGTTTCCATCCTCATTCAGAAATGAAGTATTGCCCGAGTACTGCTCCAATACCAGTATGTAAGTGTGTGGGATAAACGTCTGTAGAATTTACTCTGGGTGCTAAATTAGGCAGTGCAAGAAAAATTGTAAAATCAAATGTTTGTAAAAAAAAATTTTTACGGATAACTATCTTAGTTGAAGTTACTATGATAAACTTTCATTTTGTTTTGTGTCGTTGGCAGTCCCTGAAGGTAATAGTGTCAGTGTTTTAGAGCACCAGATTCCCTCTCATTCTGTTGCAGGGTCTTAACCGCTCAGTCCTGGTTCTGGTCTTGTTTTCCTTCAGCGGGCCCAGAAATACAGCCTGGGCCTAGCAGTGTGCTGTCGGTGTTGGCTGGCGGCGGGGTCGGACAAATCTGTACAATTTTGCGTGGATTCTGTTGTGATGACACGATGATAAGCGTTAAGAATAACCATGTAGATCAGTGGTCCCCAAACTACGGCCGGATCCGGCCCGCCTCCACATTTGGACCGGCCCCCTGAACAATACCAGAGACGCGTTCAGATTTATTATTTTTTTCACCTGGCCCGCTGCCGTTGAGATTGCAGTGAGAAGCGGAGAAAATGTGAAGTGGTGCTCTTCGCAATAAAACATCTTTGATGGGACGTGTCGCTACTCAGCCAATCAGCGTTCAGATGTCCACAGCGTTTGGGAAGTTAGGTTAGCTTGAATGTCAGTCCGCTACATCTGCTGCTGTCACGCTGCACGGTGTAGTGATACTAACAAAGTACCCGTACGTTAAAAACGATGTGATTTAGCATATTTTTAGTATCGATACTTCATTAAAAGAGCGCACGATCAGAGCGCACGCGCTGCTCCGCTCCGTTAAATGCTGTCTGCACGAGCAGCGCTCACCGCGAGTGGCGCGCGCATCGATCAGTCGTGATGTGCGCTCACAGGTGAGCACACTCTCACCTCTCACTAGCACCCCCCCCCCCCCCCCCACCCTGCTGGCCCTCCAGCAGACAAGGGAAATGTTATGTGGCCCTCTCAGGAAAAAGTTTGGGGACCTCTGATGTAGATGGTCTTTGGGTTGTCATGAAGGGGCATCGGTATTAATTAACCAGTTAAAAGTTCCTCACAGTAACTTTGATGTTGGTGTCATTATTAATTAGCCATCATCCTAAATTATTTTATTCATCATAAATTAATCAAAAAATACTCAGACTTCCACCCTCCTTATTTTGAATGAGAGGTGATCTCTGGAAATTGAGTTGCAGCAACTCCACAGCCAAGACCGCTTATCGACAAGATAGTTGCCAAAATAGTAAAAAGACATGGCGTTCGTGGAACACCGCTTCCATCTGGGGCCATTATTGATTAAAATCATTTGTTTTCGGTTAGCGCTCTATGTCTTTTGGTAGGAGCAGTGATTGCTCCAGAAGAAATTGGTACCCATTTAATTCCCCTTACGACTTAACTTTGGATCCCAGCATGGCTACTAGAAAACACCTTTTAGACACACACACACACACACACACACACACACACACACACAGATGCAGTCACTGCAAAACGCCCTCCTTGTATTTCATCCAAGGTTTTTTTTCTTTCTTACACTCAGAACACCCGTCTCTTTTGTTTTTGCCGAAACTGATGAAATTCCAACATGAGGCGAACAGGGCAAGAGAAGGACGAAGGAAAACATGTTGGAACTTTTTTTCTCCCTCCTCTCAGATCTTCAGGGTTTCTCAGCAGCAATTACACAGAAGTGTTACCAGATGCTTCTTGCCATTGTCGGACCAAAAAAACCACGTATCTGCACAAAGTCAGTCTTGTCTTTCAGCATCGGGGAAACCGGAAATGCTTTTTTCCCTGTTTTTTTAAATTTAATGCAGTTTTGAAATTCTCACAGTGGATTTTTCGCAAAATACCTCGAGGTTGATGAGGCTCAATCTGCTTAACAAACAACAGTGAAACATTCCATTTCCGCAAGAAAAAAATTAAAATAAAAAAAATTGCCGTTGCACGGTTATTTCCAGACAGCAGCGTTTGGTTTCTCCAATCTTATCTCATCCTTGAGCCTTGACTCCAAGCTCCCTCCAATTAGTTTAAAAAAAAAAACCTTGCATGCACATACACACACACAGTTCTGCATGTAAATGTACCCTGGACAAGTGGCACATTTTTCTTTTTTTTCCTGGAGTGCACAAATGCTTTGATATATGGTAGACCTATTAAAGGGATGTATGCACTCCCACCATGTACACACTTAGAGAAAACTCACTCGCAATTTACTGTGTCATCCAGCTCCACGGCTAAAACAATACTGAGAGTATTATTTTATTTTATTTAAGCAAGATTTGTCCATAAAATAAGTAAAAGTATTAATAATGCAAAATGGCCACTTTCATTTAAAGATAATTGACATATTATAAGATTGTTACCAGTGATGCATGCTGGAGCTGATTTATTTACATCAATATAGTGTTAGATATATGTATGTATATAGATAATTATATAAAGTAGAGTCTAATCTGCAAAAACCTCAGTCGTTCTAAAGGCCTTTCTGTGCAGTGAAATAATTCAACCTGTTTTAAAAAGGTGTATTTAGACATTTAAACAATAATGAATAAGACCATGGTACAATAATTACAGAAACCTTTGTATTTTTGTTGAAACATGGTCGAAAATGTTCTCTGTGCTACTTTAACAGATACGTGCAGACATACAGGTGTGACCATCCCATTAAATAAAACGCTTTGAATTTGAATGGCTAGAGTTCAAACAGCCAAGTCCAGACAGATTCACTCCACGGGCAATTTGAGTCATAATCCACCAACCAGTTTGCTTGGCCTGACAGGTCGGGCCCGGCCACTGTGCAAGGCTGACGGGAGAAAAGTGTGATTATGACAAATCAAATATTCCTGACACCGGTTGCTGTCTCCCTGGCTTAACCTACGAATGCATCAGCTTTTAGTCCTCAAATCGCGGGGAGCTGGGGATCGTTGGTAAAGGGGGAAACCAGATACCTCATGTGGGCACACATAGGGATTATGGGTATTTTTTGGTTATGCGGGTAAGCTCGATTTTCTGACACGTCCGCTTCGGGGTTTTGATTCAGGGCAGCAACGAGTTTGATATGCACAAACACACGCACAAATGCATCTCATCATCCATACAGCACACTCTATACACACACACACACACACACACACACACACACACCCACACACACACACACACACACACACACACACACACATAGAGAGGCTGCCTATGCTCTCAGTTTCTTCCGCTGTCTCGAGGGAGGAGGTAATTGCTGCGGAAGCCGAGCTACTGAGTGCCAGCCGTCTTTTTGGTTGATAGGGATCAGTGGCCAAAGAAGTGTGGAGTCTACGAAGTCCAGAGCTGAACTCTTCTCAAAACTTAAGAGCACACATAGTTTTCCCCCGTTCATTTCTCTGGAACTTCCATTATTTGTGTCTGCAAGATCTCCCCTCGCTTTCTGGTTACAGCTGCTTGACAGTCTGCTTGCTGAAGGTGTGTTCAGAAGGAAAGAAAAAGAAATTGGCCACTGGCCCATCGCGCGGCGTGAGCTAGCACGCAACCGCACTGCCTAGCCAAAGACGTTCGCATTAGTAACAGCCACAGCAAATTAGCAAATGCTAGCATGCTAACGCTAGACGAACACGGTGAGCCCGCCAAACACCAACCAGTGTGTTAGCATTGTAACTGTGAGCGGGTTAGCGCAACGATGCTAGCATCTGGCTACCAGCAGCACTGTGCTAACGAACAGCCTCCCGGAGCTGCTAGCACGGTGTCAGGGCTCGCTATAGCGCGTCGATTTAGCAATTGATGAGAAGAGGTTTTGCTTTCTTTTCGAGGGTTGCACTCTGGTCCACATTAGTGCCGACTCTGCAAACCACACTGATTTCCTCCCGGTGTGCAACTTACTGAAACAAAGTTTCACCGTCTCCATTCATCAGCCATCTGTTCAGATCTTTTACAGTGGCCAGTACGGGGGAATTTAGAATTGATGCTCCCCACTTGACACAGTCAGGGTGTACGCACATCGACATGCTTTTGAGTTCAAATGTTCAACAAACTGCATTTTCTTCTATTTTAACAGGATTTCTCCAAATGCATGAACATATTAATAACAGTCCCCAACCACACAGTGATTAGTGCATGCCAATCAGACCGCCAGCTCCTTAAAGTAACACTATGTAACAATTGTACCTTAAAATAACAGCTTGAAAAAAATTGTGCCGCTACAATGACTTTTAATATGGCGATTTGCGCCTCCGCTATTGCCATCGGGGGTCTGTGGGGAAATAACTCCGCTATGTAGGATTCTGGAGCCGCCCGCTCCGGGGCGGATGTACTTCGACCTGCTTTCTGGCAGTGATGACGCAATGTCATATCGTGCCACTCCACGCTCGCAGCTACAGTATAAGGGTAGCTTTTTTATGTAGCTTTTTGGTGTTGTCAACAATATTGTATTCGATCACACGTACTCCACATTCAAACATTTAGAAAACAACGTATATAGGCTGAAAAAGCGATCGGTATTTTATCTAAACTAAATGTTGTCATTCTTTTGGTTATGTTGTAACAATTCACCCTTAGCAACTCAATCAAGGGGAAAAGGTACAATACGCTAAAAAAAAATAGGGAATGGGCGGATCTGCGAATTCTGGTGTTAACTCTCTCTGCTCAAATGGTCGAAAAAGAAAAACACACAGTCGATATGCGGAAACCCAAATGTTATTATATTAAATCTAATTCAATGCATCTGCAAGCCCCCAAAATGAACACATCCACTACAAACAATCAAACCCACTCAAAACGAAGTATAATCCCCGGATCCCGACAGTCCCCAAAGTCTTTGCAGTCCCCCAAAACAAAAGTAAATGACTGCACGCGCACACACACCCCCCTCCCCCCAAAAGCCGGCAAACAGCTGACCGAACAGGCGGAAACGTGGCGAGGCGCCGCGTTCAATCCCCGCGCTACTTCACCCTAGTCCGGTAGGTGCTGGGCCCAGTTCACAGTGTTCCTGCGCAGTCTTCGTATTAGCAGGGCTCTCAAGTTTTGAAGACAGGCAAGAGTGACATTTCCATCAGCATGTTTGGAGCGCGCCTGTAAGCGCGCTCCAAACAAAAAAAAACTTGCGTCACCTCCCCCTCGTCACCTTTTATAACCCGTGACACGTACAAATAATAACAAAAATAATAATTATAATTATAATACAGGACAACACATGATCCCAACTCAATACAAGTTTATGCGAGGCTGGATCTATCGTAACTGGGTATTTACGACATTGAAGTAAACGTTAAATACCTCAAAAACTGAAGGGGGCACTAAAAGGGAAAAACTACATAATGGGGCTTTAATGCTGAAAAAAGTGAACAGTGGAATTGCTGGTTAGTGAGATGAAAAGCGGGACTTGATTCAATTAAATAAAGGTGCCTCGGACCGTTCTAAGTATGGCAGGGAGTGAAACAAAAACAAGAAACCAGAGGGAGGAGAGACGACCAACAGAAAGTCTGAGAGAGACGAGGAAGACACTTTGAGCAAACGTGTTGATGCTGAAGTGAAACTATAGTCACTATTGTAGCTCCAGGGCCTCTTGACAATTCATTCAAGTCATGCAACGCATTCTGGTATACTAGGGATTTTTCTCTGAGTGTGTATGTGTTCATTTGGTATTTTCCATTGTTTCTTTTTTAGTAGCCTATGCATGCACTGTACATAAGACCATCTTTTCACGTGCATGTCGCCAGAGTACTGTACATATTTTTCAAACTTATCAAATGTACTGGATCCGGGTCTCCTAAAACCCTCTTCCGGCTGACCGCTGCACCAAACAAACCCAACTTTAGCACCCAGAGGCCGGCTTTCAAAAAGAAACAAAAATAACGATTGACGCTCGTACTAACAAAGAAACAATGATTCAAATGTCCCTTAACACCTGAGCACCTTCAATTTACACGTAGCCCGAAGTAGAATGTTCCGATGAAAAGTCTGATGGGCTGGGACGCCTGTCAATCAAGTTCAAAATACCCTGAAACTTTGGTTTAACATAAAACCATGAATAAACACTCAAATGAAAAACAATGACAATTCAATTTTATTCAGTTTATTTTGTATAGCCCATTATCACAAAATACAAATTTGCCTCAGAGGGCTTTACAATCTGTACACATACGGACCTCACATCGGATCAGGAAAAACTCCCAAGAAATAGAAAAAACCCTTTCACGGGAAAAAAAGGGAAGAAACCTTCAGGAGAGCAACAGAGGAGGATCCCTCTCCCCAGATGGACAGAAGCAATAGATGTCATGTGTACAGAAGGAGGCATTACAGAGTAGCAACACATTCTATGAATATGAGTGTATGAATAGTTGGTAATAGGCATGGACCATGATCCAGACCTTCGTGATCCATCAGGCAGATGGAGGTAGAGAGGAGGAGTGGGCGGAGCATCAGTGGCCATGGCATCAGACCCAGCCAGGTCCAATGAACCCTATGAGACGTGAAGTCACAAGGACTCCGGAGAGGAAGCAGAGTTAATAATGTGCAATGGAGAGATGGAAATTCATCCATAAGTAGAGAGAGAAAAGGAGATAGGTGCTCAGTGTATCATAAAATGCCCCCCATAACCCTATAGCAGCATACCTAGGGGCTGGACCAGGGGAAACCTGATTCAGCCCTAACTATAAGCACTGTCAAAGAGGAAAGTCTTTTTTTTATCATCTTATAGAATTAATATGGTGTCTTTGGATGTCTCCACATCTTGCAGAAACAAAATCATGAATTTGCTGTATCACTGACCAACTGAAGACATCAAGTCTTCTCCTCACTCTATTTTGGTCTCCACCAACTCCTGAGGTAAATATGTCGCCCTTTAGTTTGCTGGGCCTGCCACGATGGTCACCATTTAGTAGTCCGATTCAGATTGAAATTGATACTTTTGATTTCTATCTCGTCTCGTTCTGTTTCACATTGCACGGAAAAAAATGTAGCAAAAATATTGTTTGCTCAGAGAGCGAATTAATCTCTCACACTATCACATTATCTCTTAAAAGCTTACACTTCTATGCAGGGATTGACGACTTTGACATATTGTTCGGTACTGAGTGCACAAACGTTCCCATTTTTGTGGACTTTGTGGCATATTTTATATGTTCTCTTCCGCCCAGATGAAAGTCTCATTTCACGCCTGCAACCGCAACCCTCAACAACAGTTTTACTGTAAAGCTATTTGTGGATGACACGCTGAAGAGGTTCTTCTCCGTCACGTGCCTCTTGAGAGTTTTGTCTTTGCGTCCACGCGACCTCGCTGCAACATTCTATAAACTGTTGTCTGGGTGGCTCGGGAGGCGTAAACAAGGATCTGATGCCCTCCACACATGGGTGGACAGCGTGTGTTGGGTTCCAAAAGCCAAATTGAAGAGTGGGTTAGCAGAAGCCGCGCCAACAACAGCGCAACTGAGAGACACTAACATTTATGTAGAGAAACCACACACAAACACACACACACACACACACACACACAAACACATACACGCACGGATACTGGGTTACGCGGTTGCATTGCAGAAATGGTTACATTTACACGGACAAGCCAAAAATGCACGTCCACGGGAAGATATGAAGTAGTGTACATTTAACAACACAGGAAAGGAAAGATGCCGACAGTTACGCTGGAGAAAATTAATGCACACACACACACACGCAGATGGTGGCAGCAGGGCAGACCCCCTAGTCTGTCCACATATGGCTGCAATTGACCGGCAGGGTAGGTGGATAAATGGCAGCCGACCAACCGGTGGTATAATTATCTGACCAGCCTCTTTATGTAGCTTTAAATAGCAGTCTTGTTTGCACTAAAAATAAACTGTCATTTCAGCCTGCTGACATTTGACCCTTGACACCCGGAAAGGACAAAGGTTGCCCGTCTTGGACTTGATGCTAAAAATAGCGGGCGGACCTCGCTTCACCCTTGAACCTGAAGGGGGGAAGAAAAGAAAAAAGCTTTTGCTTTATCGGCCAAAAAGGAGCAATCCGTCATTTCAAAAGAGTGTCACCTAAAAAAAAAAACATTAAAAAAAAAAAAACTGTCAGCACTTGAAATTGGTAACTTATTTTTTATTATTATTATCTTTATTTAAAGGGGACCATGTACAGTTAAAACATAAATGTCACCATTTGATGCACTGTACCAGAGTGTAGCTTCAGCTAATTTGCACATGTAGTGCCTTGACAGACCTTACAACATAAGACATAAAATATAAAACAATAACAAACAGTACAGGATAAATACACACAATGCAAAGTTACAGTACAGCACATTACAATTAAGAAAAACATACCATTTAAAAGTAAGTATTAAAAAAACATTAAAAGTAAGTAATACACACCATCAAAAGCAAGTAATAAAAACCATTAAAGGTAAGTAATACACACTAATAAAAGTTAGTAATAAGAACCATTAAAAGCAATTAATATAATCATTTTGCTCACTGACAGCGCTGACCAGTTTTCAACCGATTTTTTTGATTAGTTTTAAAAGGGCTGATACAGCTGCAGCTCTTCATCACGTCAAGCAGGGTGTTCCACTGATTTGTGGCTTTTACAGAAAAGGATGATTGACCGAATGCAGTGCGGCGAAATGGAACGGTGCAGTCGTGGTTGGAGGCTATTCTAATGGGTGTGATCGAACTCACTGAGCGACTGTACAAAGTCGCACAGTGGAGGAGGGGCCAAATCATTTAGAATGTTATAGATCATTCTGGTCATTTCCCACATTCTGGTCAATTCTCTTTAAGCTTGGGTCGGTATGTATTAATTTGTCGAAAATACAATTTAATATTCAAATCCTGACGGCAATCAATAAATCCCACTCCGATGCCCTTGCACTTATTGCACGACACTAGAGTCTTCCACACACAGACATGTTTGTGGTTTACCTACATTTTGATAATTTTGGGGGAGTGGCTTTGGAGGGGAGGCCTGAATAGGCAGGCTATCATTGTTGCGGACAATGCGACTTCCTCGCTAGATTAAGTGGCCTTTTGACCTCGCGCCAAAGGCTACTTTCATTGGAGAAGAGTTTGCAACCCTGGGCTTGGTTTCTCTGTTGGATCTTTTTTTCATTTAAATCAAACGTACCTTTGCTGGATTCTCGACTCTTCCCGGTCTAAATAGAAAGACCAATGGTGGAGGGCAGAAAGTCGAGGGCAGAAGGCAAAGGGCAGCGCGAGGACCGTCCAACTGTGATGAAATAGAATCACGCTAAATACACAACAAGGTGTACAGATTTGCTATTAGTGCAGAATGGATCCCACATGCAGTTGGCTACCAAAGCTAATCCCAAACTTCTGTGTTTGGCCCCCATTTGGTCGGACTCGGAGATAAGCGTTTAAAACCATTTATGTAGAATTTCAATTTGCTTGGAAAGCTTTAGGACGCTACTTTCCACGATAGCCGTTTCGTTTGATTCTGAATCAGAACAACATTACAAAGTTGGACCGAACTGTTAGGAAAACACTCCAATGCTAAAATGGCGCCGTGCCAACGGCTGCTTGTCTCAGTAGCGGCACAATTGCTTTTTATTTTATTGTCTTTTTTTTCACTTTTCCTCTCTTTCTTCTCCTTTTCTTTCACGTTGGTCTAAGTTACGGTCGGACACTGGACCGTAACTACTTTTTTCGCAACTTCTACTGTGGCTTTTGTTCACTTTGTCGTGAGTATCGGAGAGCCACAGCAAAACAATGACGGGGACCGTGGCTTACTCGCGTGCTCAGCTGATCGCGCTGTGCAGACAGCTGCTCGTGCCTGGAGACAGACCTGTGATCCCGCTGGAGCTACGGAGAAGGGCTCGCGGCTGCAGATCGGGTGTCAAGCGGAGGGCTAAAACGAGGAGATACAAACCCTCGGTACCGTCGATCATAACGGTGAACGTGAGGTCTTTGGCGAATAAGACGGATGAGCTCGGCGCGCTGGTAATGACTGAGAGGATCTTCCGTGAGAGCAGTCTCTTGTGTTTTACTGAGACGTGGCTGCACGCGGACTTTCCGGATCACAGCGCGTCTGTGCCCGGCTTCAGGACTGTTTGGGCGGACAGAGACGCTACACAGAGCGGTAAGAAGAGGGGGGGCGGGATCGCTGTTTATGTGAATGAACGGTGGTGCCATCCGGACCATGTCTGTGTGAAGGAGCGCTTCTGTAGCCGGAACATTGAACTGCTGGCCGTGGGGATGCGCCCCTACTATTTGCCGAGAGAGTTCACGTCCGCCATTGTGGTTGTCGTTTACGTGCCGCCATCAGCTGACGCTGAGGAAGCAGTGGACACCATCCACTCCACTGTGTCTGCTCTGCTGAATCAACAGCCTGGAGCATTCATGACTATCACTGGTGACTTTAACCACACCACATTGGATAAAGCTCTGCCAACCTTCCATCAGTATATAGACTGCCCAACAAGGAACAATACAACTCTGGACTTGCTGTATGCTAATACTAAGGATGCATACAGTGCCACTGCCCTTCCCCCCCTCGGCAGGTCTGATCATGACCTGGTCCGGCTGACACCCAGGTATGTTACTCTGGTGAAGAGGCTGCCGGTGACCACCAGGACTGTGAGGAGGTGGTCTCTGGAGGCGAACGACGCTCTGCAGGACTGCTTCGAGTCGACGGACTGGGATGTGCTGTGTGGACCGCATGGGGAGGACATCAACAGTATGACCGACTGCATCACGGAATACATCAAGTTCTGTGAACACACCACCATCCCATCACGGACTGTGCGCTGCTTCCCCAACAACAAGCCCTGGATCACCAGGGACCTGAAGGCGCTTCTTAACTTGAAGAAAGCTGCTTTCAGGTCTGGAGACAGGGATGAGCTGAGGAGAGTCCAGCGCAACCTGAAGTTGAAGCTCAGGGAGGGCAAGGACTCCTACAGGAGGAAGCTGGAGGCCAAACTTCAGCTGAACAACACAAAGGAGGTGTGGAAGGGCATGAAGCAGATAACTGGCTTCAAGGTGGGAGGTAGACAGCCAGGGGGCTCCCTGGAGAGGGCCAACGAGCTGAACTGTTTCTTCAATAGGTTCAGTTCACAGCCCTCTCCTGTCTCCTCCACACATCACACCTCCCAAACACCTTCTGTCCCCCCTGTTGAGCTGCACATCCACCGAGCCCTCAACAACAATGGGCTCCTCCACCCTCCCCCTCTCTCTGTGACGACTGACCAGGTGAGAAGACAGCTGGAGAAACTACACCAGCGCAAGGCAGAAGGTCCTGATGGCATCAGCCCCAGGGGCCTAAAGACCTGCACCACCCAGCTGTCTGGTGTCCTGCAGCACCTCTTCAACCTCAGCCTGAGGCAGGGGGAAGTCCCGGTGCTGTGGAAGACGTCGTGCCTGGTCCCTGTCCCAAAGAAGTCAACACCATCTGGCCTCAACGACTACCGACCGGTCGCCCTCACCTCCCATGTGATGAAGGTGCTGGAGAGGCTGGTCTTGGCCCACCTCCGGCCGCAGGTGAAATCATCGCTGGACCCTCTGCAATTTGCTTACCAGCCTCATGTGGGAGTGGACGACGCCATCATCTACCTGCTGCAACGAGCTCAGTCGCACCTGGATGGAATCGGTGTCTCTGTGAGAGTCACTTTCTTCGACTTCTTCAGTGCATTTAACACCATCCAGCCACTGCTACTGAGTGAGAAGCTGCGGGTGGTCGGTGTGGACGCGTCCACCATCTCCTGGATCACTGACTACCTCACAGGCAGACCACAGTTTGTCAGAATGGGCCGTGTGCTGTCTGGAACGGTGGACAGTGATGTTGGAGCCCCACAGGGAACTGTTCTGTCTCCCTTCCTCTTCACCCTGTACACCAGTGACTTCCAGTACAACACGGAGTCATGCCATCTGCAGAAATACTCTGATGACTCTGCAGTGGTCGGGTGTATTAGGGATGGACGGGAGGAGGAGTACAGGGCAGTGGTGAGTGACTTTGTAAAGTGGGCCGATGAGAACCACCTGCGGCTGAACGTGGCCAAGACCAGAGAGATGGTGGTGGACTTCAGGAGGAAGGCGACTGCTCCTACACCTCTGAGTGTCCTGGGCGTGGACGTGGACGTGGACATGGTGGAGGAGTACAAGTACCTGGGCGTCTCCATCGACAGCCGACTGAACTGGAAGGCCAACATCAACGCTGTGTACAAGAAGGGGATGAGTCGACTCTTTTTCCTGAGAACGCTTCGATCCTTCAACGTGTGCAGCAAGATGTTGGAGTTATTCTACCAGTCGGTTGTGGCCAGTGTACTGCACTTCGCCATTGTCTGCTGGGGGAGCAGCATCGGAGCCGGTGACACCAGCCGTCTTAACAAACTGGTTAGGAAGGCTGGCTCCATCATCGGCTGCAAGCTGGAGCACCTGGAACAGGTGGTGGAGAGGAGGACGTTGAAGAAACTGCTGTCCATATTGGACAACCCGGACCACCCTCTCCACCACCTCCTACAGGGTCAGAGGAGTACTTTCTTCAAACGTCTCCTCACGCTCCGCTGCCACTAGGACAGATACAGGAGAACATTCCTGCCGACGGCTATGAGGCTCTACAACAGATCACCTCTTGCCAGATCGTAGTGCAATAATAACTTAATATTTACACTATGTTGATCTGCACTTCACACATTTCATTTGTTTGCACTACACACATACACACACATTTCATTTCATCTGCACATATACACACTTTGCTTTTTGCACACTGTCTATATTTAATATTTTTGTATTTGATTTGTCATTGGTGTTGTGTGTTGTGTATGCATGTGTGTTGTATATGTACATATATATTTTGTTTCGTTTTGTATTTTACTTTGTATACTTCTATATCTTTCATCCCTGTTTCTTATATTTTGTGTTTTGTTTTTTATTCTTGTGTGTTTGGTTTATTGGTGCTGGTACTGTCACGACAAATTTCCCCTTGGGGATTAATAAAGTATATATCTATCTATCTTTCTATCTATCTAACTATAGTTTGAAAAGAGGACTTGACTGTGCTGCAGGCCGACCTCACGCCTCTCTTATCGCATTGAAGCCATTTCTATGAGGAAAAGCAAGTAATTCTCTCTTGGACTTACACTTTCACCCCCTTTATTTGAAACACCAAATCACCACCTGTTCGCCCTCAGAACGCCCTCCTTCTCCGAGTCTCACTCACACACGCAGAAAAGAGTTAATGACCATGACCTGTGATTATGATGCCTATGGCGTTCACCTGCAGCTCCAGACACACTCTCACACACACACACACACACACAGAAGCAGCGGCTGCAGAGACCTCGTGGACCCCTGACCCCTGACCTCTGCAATAACACACCAAGCCAGATGTGGTGGCACACCCCTCTCTCTCTCTCTCTCTCTCATGTATTGGGAGGATGTGTGTGTCATTCAGACAGTAATCAGAATTAAGTCAATGTGATGCGGGCAGTCTTTCGACCAATAAACAGCTGTCAGGCTCTCCGACTTCACACAGCAGATATCTCTGTTTTTATTCAATTCTTTGTTCAAGGAAATATGAATGTAGCTGGTGTTGGTGTACTCTAGTATTGATTTTGAACCGTCAAAGGAATACTTTTTAATGTTTTTTTATTGGTATACCAGGAGATATTGTGTTTAGGAATCCTTTCCCGAGAAAATATGATGGTCCTTTTAATTACAATTATGCAATTTCACATTACACAGAAGCCCGCTGTGCACCAACCACTTCACGTTTCGAACCAGTTTTCCCTGCTCAGCGACACACCCGCTGAGGAACACACCCTGGTTATCGGGAGCTCTATAGTCAGGAACGTGAAAATAGCGAAGCCACGGACCAGAGTCGTGTGCCTCCCGGGGGCCAGAGCGGGCGACGTGGAGTCTTGTTTGAAGCTGCTGGCTAAGGATAAGCGGAGATACAGTCAGATTGTAATACACGCCGGTGGTAATGACGCCCGAGCCCGCCGCTCGGAACTCACTAAAATTAATGTGGAATCGGTGTGTGCTTATGCCAAGACGTTGTCGGACACCGTAATTTTCTCTGGCCCTCTCCCAAATTTGCAGACAGACGAATTGTATAGCCGAATGTCGTCTTTCAACCGCTGGCTGTCGAGGTGGTGCCCAGCGAATAATGTGGGCTACGTAGACAACTGGAAGACTTTCTGGGAAAACCTGATCTGATGAGGAGAGACGGCATTCATCCCACGTTGGACGGAGCGCGTCTCATTTCTGCGAATATGACCAAGTTGATCACCGGACTTAATCTATGACAACCCAGGGTTCAGATCAGGAACCGGGAGCAGAGTTGTAGTTTAACACCCTTCTCTGCTCTTCCATTCGAGCAGTTACCCACCCTTGACTTTAGAGTAGAGACTGTGTCTGTCCCACGGCCACTTCAATTAAATAAATCAAAAGTAAGCAGAAGAGGAGTCGTACACAATAACCTTATACAAGTTAACACAATTATTTCAGCAGTGCAACAAAATAGGTCTATTAAATGTGGTCTCCTAAATATTCGATCTCTGTCATCTAAAGCTGTGTTACTGAATGATTTAATATCAGATAATCACATTGATTTATGTTGCCTAACTGAAACCTGGCTGAGCCATGAAGAATATGTCTGCCTGAATGAATCGACTCCTCCAAGTCATATTAATACTCACATTCCTCGAGGCACCGGTCGAGGAGGTGGAGTAGCAGCCATCTTTGAATCGAGCCTATTAATTAATCCTCAACCAAAATTACACTACACCTCATTTGAAAGCCTTGTTCTTAGTCTTTCACATCCAACCTGGAAAACACTACAGCCAATTCAATTTGTGATTCTGTACCGCCACCAGGTCCATATTCAGAGTTTATATCTGAATTCTCAGAATTTATATCAAGTTTGGTTCTTAAAACCGATAAAGTTATTATTGTTGGAGATTTTAATATCCATGTGGATGTTGATAATGATTGCCTTAGTGCTGCATTCATCTCCTTGTTGGACTCGATTGGCTTCTGTCAGAGAGTACAGAAACCCACTCACAGCTTTGGCCACACGCTTGATCTTGTTCTTACTTATGGCGTTGACATTGAGCATTTGAACGTCTTCCCACAGAATCCTCTTCTGTCAGACCACAACCTCATAACTTTTGAATTTATACTACAGGAGTGTACTCCGTTAGTCAAAAGTTTCTACACTAGATGTCTAACTGATAGTGCTGTAGCTAAATTTAAAGAAGCGATTCCTTCTGTATTTGATTCGATACCACGTCTCAATATAACAGAGGACTCCTGGTCTAACTTTAGTCCGTCCCAGATTGATCATCTTGTTGACAGTGCCATAGGCTCTCTGAGAATGACACTGGACTCGATAGCCCTCTGAAGAAGAAGACAGTGAGGAAGAGGAGGTTTGCTCCTGGTATAACCCTCAGACCCGCAAACTGAAAGCAACGTCACGAAAGCTTGAACGCATATGGCGTTCAACTAATCTCGAAGAATCCCGCTTAGTTTGGCGAGATAGTCTTAAAACATATAAGAAGGCCCTCCGTAATGCCAGAGCAGCCTATTACTCATCAATAATAGAAAAATAAAAACAACCCCAGGTTTCTCTTCAGCACTGTAGCCAGGCTGACAGAGAGTCACAGCTCTGTGGAGCCGAGCATTCCTATAAACCTTAGTGGTAATGACTTTATGAACTTCTTTAATGAAAAGATTTTAACTATTAGGGACAAGATTAATAATCTCTTGCCCATAACCAGTGCCAATCTGTTCTCAAGTGGAATGGCCTTGGAAACCGCTGTATGCCCTGGTGTATATTTGGAGGATTTTCTCCTATCAACCGTGACCAATTATTTTCAACGGTTTCTACTTGAACACGTCTACCTGTCTCTTGGACCCCATCCCGACGAGGCTGCTTAAAGACGTTTTGCCTTTAATTGGCGGCTCTCTATTAGATATTATCAATGTGTCTCTGCTAACAGGCCACGTACCACACTCCTTCAAGGTGGCTGTTATTAAACCTCTCCTGAAGAAGCCCACTCTGGATCCAGAGGTATTGGCTAACTACAGACCGATCTCTAACCTCCGCTTCCTCTCCAAGATCCTTGAGAAAGTGGTCGCAAATCAGTTGTGCGACTTTCTACATCATAATAGTTTATTTGAGAAATTTCAATCAGGATTTAGAAAACACCACAGCACCGAGACGGCACTGGTGAAAATTACAAATGACCTCTTAATGGCAGCAGATAAAGGACTCCTCTCTGTCCTGGTCTTGTTAGACCTTAGTGCTGCATTCGACACCATTGACCATGACATCCTGTTACAGAGACTGGAGCAGTCGATTGGCATTTCAGGCACGGCACTAATTTGGTTTAAATCCTATTTATCAGATCGATCTCAGTTTGTATTTGTAAACGATGACGCCGATAACCACCAACGTTAATCACGGAGTTCCACAAGGTTCTGTGCTTGGACCAATTTTATTTACCTTATACATGCTTCCTTTGGGCAATATTATCAGGAAACACTCCATAAACTTTCATTGTTATGCAGATGACACTCAACTATATTTATCGATAAAACCAGAGGAGAGCAACCAACTCTGTAAAATTCAAGCATGTCTTAAAGACATAAAAACATGGATGACCTGCAACTTCTTGATGTTAAACTCAGACAAAACCAAGTAATTTTAATCGGCCCTGAGCACCTCAGAGATCAATTATCTGGTGATGTGGATTCTGTAGACGGCATTGCCCTGGCATCCAACACCACTGTAAAGAATCTTGGCGTTATCTTTGATCGGGACTTGTCCTTTAACTCCCACGTAAAGCAAATCTCAAGGACTGCATTCTTTCATCTACGTAATATTTCAAAATCAGGCACATCTTGTCTCAAAAGATGCAGAAAAATTGGTTCACGCGTTCGTTACTTGAGACTGGATTACTGCAACTCCTTATTATCAGGCTGCTCTAATAAATCTCTTAGGTCCCTCCAGTTGATCCAGAATGCTGCAGCTCGTGTTCTCACTAAAACTAAGAAAAGAGATCACATCACTCCTGCACTAGCTGCTCTGCACTGGCTCCCAGTAAAATCAAGAATCACTTTTAAAATTCTTCTCTTAACCTACAAAGCCTTGATTGGTGATGCTCCATCATATCTTAAGGAGCTTGTAGTACCATATTGTCTCACTAGTGAGCTACGCTCACTAAATGCGGGACTACTTGTTGTTCCTAGAGTCTTATAAAGTAGTATGAGAGCCAGTGCCTTTTGTTATCAAGCTCCTCTTTTATGGAACCAGCTTCCAATTTCAGTCCGGGAGGCAGACACAGTCACCTCGTTTAAGAGTAGACTTAAGACCTTCCTCTTTGACAGAGCTTATAGTTAGGGCTGAATCAGGTTTGCCCTGGTCCAGCCCCTTGATATGCTGCTATAGGCTTATAGCTGCCGGGGACGTTTTAGGATGCACTGAGTACCTATCTCCTCTTTTTCTCTCCTTAAGGATGAATTTTCATCTCTCAATCACACGTTACTAACTCTGCTTTCTCCCGGAAGTCCTTTTGACTTTACGTCTCATGGGGTCATCGGACCCTATGAGACGGCATAGATCCTATCTGCCTGATGGATCGTCTGGGTCGTGGAATTCCTGCTCATGACTACGCCACTGTCCTGTTGAGACTCTGCCACTCCTCCTCCCCACCGCCATCTGCCTGATGGATCGTGGAGGTCTCCATCGTGGAATATGCCTACTATGAACTATTCATACACTCTGTCATATTCATTGAATGTATTTTAACTCTAAATCTGTCCTTCTGTACACATTACATCTATTGCATCTGTCCATCCTAGGAGAGGGATCCTCCTCTGTTGCTCTCCTCCAGGTTTCTTCCCTTTTTTTCCCCCTGAAGGGTTATTTGGGAGTTTTTCCTGGTCCGATGTGAGGTTTTGGGGCAGGGATGTCTATGTGTACAGATTGTAAAGCACTCCGAGACAAATTTGTAATTTGTGAAATTGGGCTATACAAATAAACTGAATTGAATTGAATTATATTTGGACTAGTATTATATTTTATTTTTTACACATGGAATTCTTTTAGAAATGTTTGCTCTATAAAAACATATTCTGTCAATATGGCAGAATCAAGGAGCTTTTAATCTGCACTTGATGGCTACATTATACACGCGATATTGTGCGAAAAGACTGAGGCTAAACATAACATTGCAAAAAATGACGGACAAACACACATTTTTGTGCGGATGGAGAAGAATTACAGATTTGCAAGTGTAAAGGTGCGTTCACACCAAAAGCGACGCGATTTTTCGCGTCGCCCAAAACGCGTGAGTTTACTCGCTCGACCATTTGCCCTGTTCACGCCATAAGCGTCGAGACGCTCCGCGAGGGGCGGGGCTTATCTCCGTGTCTCGTCTCCGTAAAGACCGTTCTCATTTCCTTCATCCACCAGAATAACTAACCACGAGTTCTGCTTTATATTTGTTGTGGACGTCCCACACACTAACGCCCTCGTATTTGGGTTCATGACATCACCCGTAGGCTCACACAGCTCGGTCACTTTCACCGATGAAGTTACTGTTACGTCTGAAAGACTTCCGCTTCTAGCGCTACGAGAGGGGAACATCTAAACGCTTTTATTGTGTTCATAACATTATTATCCGTCTTGTTCTGATTCAACAGCGGCAGGACAGCGTTGACGCGCGGAGCAACTCAAGAGCTGATTGGCACCAGTTGCGAGATTACCGCCTCAAAGTTTAAATATTTCAACTAGGGGTGAAAATTGTGCCGCTCAAAACGCGCCGCTGTAAACGCGACGGTAAACGCGACGGCCACATTGCGTCGCCCCAAGTGCGCCGCCCGGAAAAATATCGCGTCTATCGCAGCCACGCGTGTCTGTACGTTGACTTTTCATGGGGTTCGGTCACACGAAGAAATCGCATCCCTTTCGTCTGGTTGTGGGTCGCGTAGCAATAAGGTTTGGACGATAATGTATCTCACAATACAGTTGATGCATCTTTCAGTTCAACAGGGCTCTCCCCACATTTCTCATGTCAAAGTGTCCCTGAGCAAGACACTGAACCCCCAGTTGCTCCCCGACCGCTTTACTGCAGCCCACTGCTCCTTAATAACTAAGGATGGGTCAAATGCAGAGAAGAAATTCCCCACTGTGGGATTAATAATAGTGTACATTATTATAATTGTTTTGCACTAGGCAGCTTGTCAGGCACACCGCATCTAAACTTAATCTTAGTGTGAAACTGGTCCTTTTCCACTGGCCCAATTCAAGATGGACATGCGGCACTCAATTCCAGGTTGGCCTCCAAAAATGCGTCACCTCCTTGCGGTACTCGGTTGACCAAAGAACTACTTTTGGAGAGCAGCGATAGCAGGAAAATTATCAAAAGCAAAAAATATGTTGTATATCCAAAAGGTAAAATCAACATTATATGTGTAGCAGTGCTGCCAAGATGTGTGTGTGTCTATACGTGGGGAGCTTCTCGCGGCATATCCCCTGGGCGGCAAACCGAACCAAACCAGACTTCTTTTTTTCTCCCAAATACGTTCTTTGCATTGATATGTTTGGCATGTGCCTAATCGGTTTGAGTTTCTTTGGGGAAACTGTTACACTGAACGCAAAGCAGCCCGGACACTGGAGAAGGGAGTGTAGGGTAATGTGCTCTTTCAACAATGTCACATTTGATCAGATATGACGTGGAAATTGCTCTTTACAAAATCGCCGCCTGGGCAAGGGGTTCATTACAATACCGCAACTCTTTTCTGAGGTTAAATATTTCTCTTCTTCCCTTTTCTGCTCTTCTTCGCAAACCCATCTCTTATTTCATATAAATACACACTCACACACACACACACATACGCCCCTACGTTTACATCTGTGCTGTAGATTCTACCAAATAACTTCTCCTGAGAATATGAAACTATTAACGTAATAACATATTGCAGTATAATTCTTTATGATTAACTTGTAACAACTTTTTTCTTCCTGTGAGTCCTTTTTTTGGTTTACAAAAGCAAGAGAATTGAAGATTTCTGTTTTCAAGGTCAAGGTTCACTGACTGGCTTGTACCGGAGCTTTCGACCATATCTTTTCCATTTTTGATAAAGCTTCTAATCTTTGCATAAGGCCACATCAACAGGGATGCTCTGGTCAGGTCAGAAGAAAAGCACAGGTTTTAATCTGCTGCAGGAAGGAGGCCGAAAATACGGAAATATGTCAACATTTCTGCCCTTCCAGTTATGTAGTCTCAAAGTAAATGTTTTGGTATTGGTCTTTGGTCTGATGCCTGAAAAAGGTAAGGTAAAATAACTTATATATTGGATAACAGCACTTATATATTAGTGCTCATGTCACTGTGGTGTAGTTTGTCTGTAGCCTAACATTGGCTGATTACTTCCTGCAATAGTATGAAACAAGATTATATTGCAAAACAAAACGTGCAAATAGCATAAACGTTTGTTTGCCACAGTTTATTTTCTGCAATAATCTAAAATCCAATGGAACAGTCCATTGGACAAATAGTAAGCATTGGATAATGCTAACTAACTGGTTGGCCTTAAAAAATCGGCAATTCATGCATCACTCGATTGACCAAGACATAATTCATTGCGAGTTTCATGTGTGTGTCGTCGCTCTAGCGAGGGCAATGTCGGTCTGTTTGTTGGTCCATCACTTTGTTAGATGGATTGCAAATAAAATCGGTCATGGTTCCCAGAGAATGAATCCTACTGACTTTGGTGATCCCCTGACGTACCATATATATCGCCACCTGTAGGTCTTGGGAAATCTCAACATCTATAGTACTGGTATTCATGGTTCCCAGATTATGTTTTCTGTCCTCTTGCGCCATTTGTTGTTTTGAGCGAAATGTATAAACAAATGATGGAATTGGGTACAGACGTTCATGATCCCCTTGAAATTCATTTGAGCAAATTTGGTGTTTGTTCAATTTTCCCTCACAAGCAAAGTGTGCCCAATACTTTGGTTACTGCTTTATGTTTAGTCCAAATATTAGCATGCTGACGCAAGCATTTATCTTGAGGATTATTATTTTTTGGGTTCCTCCAAAACTTTTGGATAGTACCTGTGAACTGGTACTTTAGTTTCTTTGGGACCAGCTCCTTCAAGGTTCCAAGAGAGCTGAGCCGGAACTAATGGGTGGAGTTACAAACACTGCTCACCACAGATTGGTCAGAGGGAAATCTGCCTCTTTCTTTGTATAGCCAAGCTACATTCAACAGCTGTTGCATTTTTATTTCTTCCATTTACTCGACCCAGGTTCTACAAAACTACAACGTACACTAGACGACGAAGCACAGACGTTCCTCGGTTGGCTTCCCAACGAAAAGATTTCCGTGAATGTTGGACGCTATGACGTCAGCGAAGAATCCCACCTCGACGTATTGGGTACCATCTGCAGCAACAACAAAAAAATCAAGACACACACACACACTCGCACACACATACACACACACACACACACAGACAGAGGAAGCAGAGAAACTAAAGGAAGCTATGGTGACAAACCATTTCCCCTGTTCAGCAATTACCCACCATTCAACTTTGCACCGAGGCTCATTACATCCAGGCCCTGGAATGACATTTGGAAACGGTTGCAGGGGCCCATTCACTTTGTTGTTGTTATTATTATTGTCTGTGCTGAGAGCGGCTCATTAGCACATACTCCGGTCCTCCCTGTGCCTCTCGCCACCTGCACTCGGAGAAGGAGCGGATCAAACTGTGAACAGATTTGCTGCCTTCGCCAGGTTTATTGCCGATAATACTATATTTAAAAAGCTCAGAAATGGCAGCTAGTGCCAGAAAAAAGGTTAAATATTTGGTTATATTTATATTCTAATACATTTGAAAGTATTTAAACCAAATGAAATAAGAGGGTTTACTGCAGTATGCAGAATTTTAACAAAGTCCGGATTTAATTTAGCCCTAACTTATCTGAGAATGTCTTTATTTATTTTCAACTGTCGAACATGCTTACAACTGTTTAAAAGGCCATATTACTTTCTGATCTAATGTCTTGTAATTAAAAACAATAAAGGTATTTTTCACTCATTTCACAATTCCATTCATGGAGCATGAACTCTAGATGAACGCATAACTGTAAAAAAAAACTCTTCAAAAAGTATATTCCGACTAGACATTTTAGGAAATTTACTATTGTTAAAAAAATAATTAAAACATCCTTTCTTTCTAAATGTAAAACATAATATTGCAAGTAAGATGCTCTCTTGATGCAAACCTCAGCACATAATACACTATACACACCATGTCCATGTGTATGATGTCTGTGTGCAACATGTTATGTACAGCAGCTTTATGAACATTTACCAGCTCCCTGAAGGGGAAAGATGGTGAGACTGAAGACCAAATCCATGTCTTATTACTGCTTATAAAGGCTACAGTTTTAAGTAAAATATCCATAAGGAAGGAAATCTTTCCATAGCAGTTATTTATTCGTCAAATGTTTTGAGACGGAAAGATGAATGTTCTATATGAAAGACTTCTGCTCTGTTTGTGTGTCATATTCATTGATTGTGTTGTTACTGTGTTTTAATTTGTGTGTAATGATTCCTTCTGGTCACATTACATCTATTACACCTGTCCATCTTGGAGAGGGATCCTCCTCTGTTGCTCTCCTGAAGGTTTCTTCCCTTTTTTCCTCGTGAAGGGTTGTTTTTCCTGATCCGATGTGAGGTTCTGGGACAGGGATGTCTATGTGTACAGATTGTAAAGCACTCTGAGACAAATTTGTAATGTGTGAAAATGGGCTATACAAATAAACTGAATTGAATTTAATTGAATTGTGTGCAAATGCATTTCCTGCTTTTTTTCCCTGTCTCAACTGTCACTCACTCAATCTGGAGGATCCGCATGAGGCAAGTCTCCGTCACAGGAAGTGATCGGTAAAGAAAACTATAATTGCGATCCAACAAACGTACGAGGAGGCGAACAAATATGCAAGAGAAGGTTTCATCTTTGTCCCCACTCCGCTGTTGCATGAGACGCTGCAGCTGCCCGACGTCGGCCCCGTTGGACGGGGGCCCCTAGACTGCTGGATGGGCCCCCAGACTGCTAGAAGGGGCCCCCAGATGACTGCTCCTGGTGAGAACCATACATAAACACAACGAATAGGAGCAAAAGGAGAATAATTCATTCGAGAATGTGTTCACCCAGGATAAACCGTTTTAGTTTTTGTTGTTTGTATTTATGTTTGACTTAGGCACTGCACAATGAATTGAATATAACAATCTTAATCATGGTTTTGGCTTTCCAAAATTAAGCTATTATGATATGACATATGACTTTTAACCCTTGTGTTGCCTTCGGGTCAATTTGACCCGATTCAATGTTTCACCCTCCTGTCGCCTTCGGGTCAATATGACCCGATTCAATGTTTAACCCTTGTGTTGCCTTAGGGTCATTTTGACCCGAATCAATATTACACCCTCCCCCCGCCTTAGGATTAATTTGACCCCATTCAATATTTAATGTCGGTGTTCTTTCGGTAGTCAACAAACAAACATAAAGTGCCTCACACTTAAACTTGGAAAACAATATTAATTCTAATAATTTTCTGGAGGTTTTAATTGCTGGCATCAAATTGAACCCAAAGGGTAAAATATGTTAGTAAATATAAAGGTAACAGGAGGGTGAAACATTGAATCGGGTCAAAATGACCCAAAGGCGGGGGGAGGGTGTAATATTGATTCGGGTCAAAATGACCCTAAGGCAACACAAGGGTTAACCCTCCTGTTACCTTTATATTTACTAACATATTTTACCCTTGAGGTCAATATGACCCCAGCTATTAAAATCTCCAGAAATTTATTAGAATTAATATTGTTTTCCAAGTTTAAGTGTGAGGTACTTTATGTTTGTTTGTTGACTCCCGAAAGAACACCGACATTAAACATTGAATCGGGTCAAATTGACCCGAAGGCGACAGGAGGGTTAAATATTGAATCGGGTCAAAATGACCCAAAGGCAACACAAGGGTTAAAATACTCCACTTATTAAACAATTAAACAAAACTCCTCCTTGAACTAACGGCCGGCCACCAGGGGGCGATTCCAGATGTTTGGGCTTTTTTTAAGTTGCTGGCTGCAGGGTGGCAAAGCGTTCCTGAATGTTGCAGCTTCAACCCAGCAGGAAAAAATGCACCGTTTTTTTTAGAATGCAAAGATTTGTATGTTAACATGACACAAAGGTAGTACGTCCTTGCTTCAACAGGAGGTGAACAAAAAAACGTTTTATATATATTTATACATATTTATAGCATATATAAGAGTTTAATAAAAGTGTTTCATTACTCCAAAGATTTACATTTAATGTAGTCGTGTTGATGCTCATTTGGATTCAGACAAACCATCCATGTCCATGTGCGATCACATATATTAAACAAATGATATAAATAACAATTTTTTAAAAAAGAATTGCATTGGACAGTATAAAAAAATTAATGAGCAAATAACGAAAGAAGAGAGCGATACAATCTACACAACTAAGGAAATAAATGACTCAATAATTAATTCGATTAAAACTAAGTTTGCAACGATAAGTCAATCTCTTTAAAAGGATTATTAAAAATAAATCTAAATTATTTTTCTAAACATCCCCTGCATCCTTGCCTCCCCTTCCTCCTCACTTCCCCTCCCCCCTCCGCCACCTCATTAGATAAATGAAACGTGCATATGAACAGCCCCCGGCTCAGGAACCTTTATTAGCACGCTGTTGCCAAGTTGCATCAAACTGTGGGAGCCGGCCCTTTAGATCACGCAGCCCCACCTCGGAGCTAACGACCGCCGTTTCTTTCCATGACATAAGTAGTCGGCTAATTATTTTGCTGCGATGAGGCAGTAAGCGAGGAATTATTATTGGGCTGTGCGGTGAGAGCTCGTTACGCTTCACAGGGCGATAAACAAAGGTTCTGGTTGTCGAAGGTAGCAGACCAAAAAGATGCAACCATCTCGCAACGTTTGGATTGACCTCTGCCGCACAAGCACGTCGACCTTGGCCTGAACCAAAAAGTGCCATTCAACCAACGCAAAGACGCTACATTCATTCATTCAAGTTAAGGCCATGCGCTCAAAAACAAACTGCGTGTAGAGAAAACTGAGTTATGCTGTTAGCGCTTTAAAGAACGTGCAAAGAAACGCGGAGACCTTTAGTTCTAACTTTGAATGTGTCGTACTTTATAAGATCATCGTGCTTCTTCTTTTCTTTCTTTTTTTACGGTTGTAAATAACGGGTATTTTCATTATCAATAAATACATTTTCAAACTCTTCAGATGACGCCATCAACTTCCTCGATTTTATTTAAAAATTTGGAAATATTCATTAAACTCTGAAATCTATTGAAATCCATGTAATTGTTAGAAGAAAGCCTATTTGGCATTTTTGCTGGACTGCCAGACTCAAATGCTTCATCGATAATTCATCTTTCTGTGGGTTGGCCTTAATGGTGGCGCTTGTCACAGCTTCTGCTAACAGACACTTCATCTAATGGCCTCCCCAGCTGTTGAACTATTGACTCCGTAGGCGATAATGGACTTCAAGTTTGCTCTGATGCGCAGATCAGAAATGATTTTAAAGAAAAGAAAATGTTATCACTCGGAAAACGCGGGATCAGGATGTTCACAGCTTCTGCAGGGCAACGTAATAGTTCTAGATGCGCAATGAAAAATATCCTCTTCGGGAAAAGGAAGCAACTTTTGCAACCTTTATTTCACCTGGTTTTATAACTCCATTGAGATTTATTTGTAATTTATTTACTTTTTTATACATAAAGAATCGCTGGAGAAAGTTTCCAATAGATATTGATGAAATAAGTTGTGAAGTTGTATAAAGTTATTACTTATTTTGTTTAAATACAAAACCTTTATTCAAATAATCTTATTTAGAGCCTATGTCCCGGCTGAAAGCTAACTCCATCAAGCGCTTTCTACACTTTCTTTTGAGGATTCTCTTTTCGCTGTGCAAGGAGAGCGGTTCTCTTCCCGAATCAGAGGGAACACGGGGGGATGTGACCGTCCTCATTGGCTCGACTCCTCCAGAGGAAGGTGAGAAGTAGTTGTTCGGTCAATTGGGCGAAGCGACCGACTCCTCGTAACCTCAGGAGGGCGGCGCAGCTTCCAGGTTTCACGGCCTCTTTTTATGGTCAGGAGAGGTGTCAAAATCTCCCCCCAGCACTTTCCACTGCTGACACGCTGCGTCGAGAACCAGCACTCACACACACACACACACACACACACACAAACACACTGGGTCAGCCTGTTAAGAGCTGCGCAAGAAAAATATTCAGACACTGAAAAATATAGTCAAACAATTGTTTTTGAAGGCGGCGAGGAGGGGATGGAGGTTGGAGCGTTCGGAATTCGGTGTGAAACTTTACGTCACGCTCCGCTTTATTTGCTACCGCTGAGCGATTGCGAACCCATTTGTTCTGTTGTCCGTCTATTTTTATCTCTTTATTACTTTATTTCTTTGTTTACATCGCTGAAGAATGCGGGCTCATCGGGGATGAGCGAGGGCCTGTTTCAGAACACAAAAGAAGCCTTAAGCTCCCTGACTTCCTTCATTCCTCCAGCCTGTGAACTCGAGAAGGTTTCCGATCACAAAGAGTTTCTCCCAGAAAGAAAAAAAACTGATACATGAATAAAGCAAAACGAGGGATATTGTACATGTTTTGTCATTGCAGATTGAAACACCTGTGTTGGCAACACCAAGGGCATGCTCTGATGTTATTCAAAATGTAAAAATATATATATTTCCGAGTGAAAGAGTCCACTGCGCAGAGAAGTGCTTGGGGTGGGTGAGTGAAGCAAACATGACTTTAACCCAGGAGGCCGCTGTTTCTGTCCCGGGTGGAACCAAAAGTCTAAATTGTCTTATTGTAAGTTACACAAAGCATGTTTCTCAAGGAGTGTAGCTTTTTTTTCTTTTTTTCTTAATGGTTTATTTAATAAGGGACAGTGCACATTGATAAAAACATTTCAGTAAATGTGCCAGAGTTAGCCAAGAGGCTATTTTTCATCTGTAGTCCCAGCTTCACACATGTAACAATGTATTTTGTGTAACCAAGTGGTTTTGTGGCCAACAGCTGAATGTCTTTAAATTATAACACACAGTCGGATTCTACCACTTAAGGCAGTGTAATAATGATATGTGAATGACTTTTAGGACGTAGTTTGACTTGGTGGAAAAGAAACGTAAACGTTTCAGCTAATTGAGCTCTCAACTTCAGCCTCAAGTGGAAAAAGTTATATATCATTTTTTTCTCAGGTTCTTTTTATGCCCTGTGCTCTGGGTTTTCTAACATGGAGAGGTCAGTAATTAATTTCAATTGTGCGTGTTTTAATTGTTCTTTCATGTCAGCCAGTGCTTCCTGCTGCGCTCAGACAAAGGCAATATAAATATATAACAGAGAAAACAGCGCCAGCAGAAAAAGCTGATCAGTCATGTGAGTTAAATGTTGACTTCAGAATAATAATAATAATAATAATAATAATAACAATAATAATAATAATGATAATGATAATTAATAATTGTATTAATCCCACAGTGGGGAAATTCTTCTCTGCTTTTGACCCATCCTTAGTTATTAAGGAGCAGTGGGCTGCAGTAAACCACCAAGGGAACTTTTACCATTGGATTCTGATTCATTGAAGAAAAAGGACCTGTGGCAAACAAACGTTAAATATATTCAATTCAGTTTATTTTGTATACCCCAATATCACAAATTATCAATTTTCCTCAGAGGGCTTTACAATCTGTACATATACGACATCCCTGTCCCAAATATACACCACTTTTATGATTTCTTTGGAGCGTGAATGCAAATCTAAAGCTTATGTTAGGATACAAACAACCAATGGCACGGTCACATGACCGCAAGTCTAGGAAAAGACACATCAAAGTTTATTTACTGTCAATTATTTTTGTATTTCTTATAACTAAACTTTTAATCTCTCTAGCTTGTGGCCTGTTTTCGACAACCAACCAAAAGTCTGCGTTAAAAATATATTGACTGTGAGACGAGGGAATCGGGAGTGTATAATTGCTAAGTCATTTCCTGGTTTTAAGAGTTGGAGGCAGGTCAGCCTGGTGAAGGCAGATCAGCCTGGTGGAGGCAGGTCAGCCTAGTGGAGGCAGGTCAGCCTGGTAGAGAGGTAGGTCAGCCTCGTGAAGGTAGGTCAGCCTGGTGGAGGCAGGTCAGCCTGGTCAAGGCAGGTCAGCTTGGTGGAGGCAGGTCAGCCTGGTCAAGGCAGGTAAGCCTGGTGGAGGCAGGTCAGACTGGTAGAGAAATAGTTCAGGCTCGTGAAGGCATGTCAGCCTGGTGGAGGTAGGTCAGCCTCGTGAAGGCAGGTCAGCCTGGTGAAGGCCGGTCAGCCTGGTAGAGGCAGGTCAGCCAGCTGCAGGCCACTCAGCAGCCCCCAGGAGCTGCTGCTGACTGACGGGCAGATTTGTTTATGCAAGATGGAGTCAGTGCTAATTGGATGACTGATGTCATGACTTGTCACGCTTCCAGTGGAGACTCACAGTCTAGTTTATGGATACATGCACAGAGATAATTACAGTAATATTAAAACGCACCTCATAAAAACGGAGGCTCTGCCTTTTATTTATCCGTTGCCATGATGAGTCACAGCTCATCGTCGATGACGCCATTTTTCTCGAGTCAGCGAGCACGTACTTCACAGCCAGAGTCGATTGCACACACACTCTGATCGGCTACACCGGAACCAAAATCTCAAATTGAGTTTCTCTTGTCGGGGTCGGGCACCTTAGAGTTCAGCGTTTGTTGGGTCACCGTTTATTTTATCCAATTTCTGGAGCAGCCCAGCTCTCCAGTCTCACTTGTTCTGGAAATATGCCAACAAAAACACAATTGTTGATTTATTAGCATTAGATGTCAGAGCATGTCTAGTGGCGCACAGAGCTGTACAGCCGCATCAGCGCGCCAAATCAGGGCCGCGCTCTCTGATCCGATCTTTACTCTGCAGTCTAGTTCCAGTCTGCTGAGTGTCTGTTCCATCTGGGTGGCCAGCCAATGCATTAAGCAGTGCATTGTGTAAACAGCAACCAGCTAATGAGGTACAGTGGCCGTGAAGCGGCTGTTTATGTACAGTGATACATGAAAGCATCAGCTGCAGAAACACATTATGTGGATGCAGATTTCTGGTTTTGTTTCTACATTACACCACCTGCACTTTTATGGACCATCGTTGACATTTTCATTTCCAGGGGCCGTAACCCCCCAAATGGAATTGGATCTGAATCTCCAAACAAATTAAAATAAATCTCCTTCCATAAGTGAACGCTACTTAATATTGTAAAAATAACTCTAATAAATAGAACTTGTGGACCTGCACAATGTGGAGTACATAATCTCTGTGACTCTGAGTCAGAGCTTTTTAAACTGTGAGACTGATAATTTGGGACACATTGGATAATGTAAAGTGATCATTAGGGCTGTCAATCGATTTAAAAAAATTAACTAATTAATCGCACATTTTGAAATTCATTAATCGCGATTAAAAGTTTTTTTTTCTTCTTTTTAAAGACAAAACTTCACACAGAGCTGTGTTTTCAAAGAGGCTTCTACCTATAAAGTGCCAGCGAGGTATTTAATATTGTGGATGATAAATTGTTTCTTCAGTGAAACATCCAGATTAGTTTAAAAAAAGAAGTATATTGAGACCCCATTGGTCCTGTCATCTTTAACATGAACAGCAGCAGAACCAGTGGCCTTGGTAAACTGACTGACATTCAAATATGTCACATTAACCCTCTGGAGTCTGGGCTCATTTTCTCCATTTAAAAAAAAAATGTAAATTCACCTTTTAAAGGCGTTTGCATGTGACACATACCCATGTGTTTTCATCAAACATTCCAGAACAATCTCAGCTCTATTCAATGAGGCACATTGTCCTCGCGCCATGTTCTCTGGTTCTCTAACTGACAGGTTGCTAATGAGCCTCACCTGTGTGGTGGGAGGTCCTTTGTGATTTACTGAGTGTTCATTGGTTGTTTTTTTCGCAAAATGTTGACAGACAAATGGATTGACAAATCACGGGGAAGGTTTCGTGTGACGAGTTCTTTCCGTGCCGCGTCACCCGACACGTCGCCCCTCCATTCCTCTGTGTATCAGAGGGGGAGACGGGAGGAAGGAGGAGCAGGAGGAAACCCGACTGATTCATCCACGAGTTTAAACTGATTTCTGCTCCGTATTTTCGCGGAGAAATAATTGTTTTAAAAACAGAAACAGTGTTAAACCGTACTGCCGCGGTTTGACACTCAGAGGAGTGTAAAAACTTCAACGAACACCGGAAGTAAACAAAGTTGCGTTAATTGCGTTAAAATATTTTAGTGCGTTAACGCGGCCAAATTAATCGCATAGATTAACGCGTTAACGCTGACAGCCCTAGTGATAATACATTTGAACTTTTAATAACTGTTTTATGTTTATGTATTTATTCACGTAGATGAAAAAGGCTAATGATGCCATTCATTCGCTCTCTTTATATTAAAAACTACCTAACTATTTACCACCTCACAGTCCAAAAATGAATCACTTCAAC
The DNA here is from genome assembly GCF_029220125.1 of Pseudoliparis swirei. Lineage (NCBI taxonomy): Eukaryota > Metazoa > Chordata > Actinopteri > Perciformes > Liparidae > Pseudoliparis > Pseudoliparis swirei. The sequence goes on along the minus strand of NC_079410.1, from coordinate 20,514,456 downwards.
TTTTTATCGAATTAGACATTTGTGGAAAATAGTCAGAATTAGCCGATGAAAAAAAAACATCCAAATAAAAAGTTCATCCGTGACTCCAACAAATCCCCCAAAAGGCTTTTTTTTTTAGATTTAGCACAACCATGGTTTTTCATAACTTTGTTCCAGTTTTTGAAATGAACAACTGTATAAAAAATATCTTACAGCTACATTTGTTTATAAATTAAAATAATGTAGATTATCATCTTCATCCTCTGATTTCAGCAGCACCAAAGGTTTAGTGTACCTTAGATTAAGCCTAAATATTAGGGCTGTCAATCGATTAAAAAAAATTAACTAATTAATCGCACATTTTGAAATTGCGATTAATTAATCGCGATTAATCGCGCTTAAAAGTTTGTTCCTTCTTTTTAAAGACAAAACTTCACACAGCTGTGTTTTCAAAGAGGCTCCTACATATACAGTGCTAGCGAGGTATTTAATATTGTGGATGATAAATTGTTTCTTCAGTGAAACATCAGATTAGTAAAAAAAAAGAAGTATATTGAGACCCCATTGGTCCTGTCATCTTTAACACTGAACAGCAGAACCAGTGGCCTTGGTAACTGACTGACATTCAAATATGTCACGTTCACCCTCTGGAGGCTGGGGGCATTTTATACATTTTACAAAATAAATTAAATTCACCGTTTAAAGTCTTTTGCATGTGACACACCCCCACGTGTTATACATCAAACATTCCAGAACAATCTCAGCTCTATTCAATGAGGCTCAGTTGTCCTCGCGCCGTGTTCTCTGCTCTCTGACTGACAGGCTGCTCTAGAGTCTCACCCGTGAGGTGGGAGGTCCTTTGTGATTTACTGAGTGTTCATTGGTTGTTTTTTCCCGAAATGTTGACAGACAAACGGATTGACAAATCACGTTGAAGGTTTCGTGTGACGAGTTCTTTCCGCGCCGCGTCACCCGACACGTCGCCCCTCCGTTCCTCTGTGTATCAGAGGGGGAGACGGGAGGAAGGCGGAGCAGGAGGAAACCCGACTGATTCATCCACGAGTTAAACTGATTTCTGCTCCTTATTTTCGCGGAGAAATAATTGTTTTAAAAACGGAAACAGTGTCAAACCGTACTGCCGCGGTTTAAAAAAAAAAAAAAATGCGTTAACGCGGCCAAATTAATCGCATAGATTAACGCGTTAACGCTGACAGCCCTACTAAATATATTAATGTGATTTAACATAAATAATAATACCCATTCATTCAGTGCTGGCAGGGGCCGCCCACAACACAAGGTGCCAGGCCCGGGGTGGGTAATCGGGAGAATCGGGAGAGTTCCCGGTGGGCCGCTTCACTTCTGGGCCGGTCGAGAATGTTATTTGTTGACACTTCGATAGGTTGATCGCGGTCGCTGCAGAGCTCCGACGCCGGTCTGCGCGCATCGGGACGGAGCAAAAAAATAGTCACTTGCACCCCCCGTCAACAACTCTTCTCGGCTCGATGCCGGCGCGCAAGTATTTGCATTGCATTATCCAATTTCCACTACCATAAAAAAAGTGGGCTGGTCTTGAGCCTGAAATTCCCGGGCTGAAAAGTGGCCCCACTCCAACCCTGCAAGGTGCCACCTGCCCATCAGGACTCTAACTCATTATTAATTATTAATTATACACTTATTCATATACTGTAGGCACAGCTTTCGGGGAAGCAATTTGAATTTTAAGGGTAATTTAATATACCCATATGATTTAATATAAATAGCAATAAAACTTTCTTTATCATTCTAAAAAATATATTTCTTTAAAGTTATTGTTTACTCTAAACAACATATACAATGATACTATAAGGCAACAGGCTGCATGAAACAATATATTCACCAATACATTTGAAAAATCTAAAGTTAACAATGAATGCAAATTACATTATATTGTCATTTTCTTTATATTTCCGGGTTGTCTTTCCGTCCATCTCATTCTCATGATTGCAATGTCTCAGTAAAGTCTGGGGGGGAATTTCTTCAAATGTGGAGTTAAAAGGTAAATGGACTTATACTTGTATTTCTCAGAGCGCTCTAATACTACATGTCATTATTCACCTATTGACCTTGGCTCAGTGGTTCATCGAGCAGAATTGTCTTTCAATCAGAGGATCGGCAGTTTGATCCCCGGCTCCACTAGTACATGTCTTTGTATCCTTTGGCAAGACCCTTAAATCTAAATGTCTCCCCCGAAAGCTGTGCCTATACGGTGTATGAATGGGTATGAATAATTGTAGAATGAATTATTAATAATTAGTTAGAGTCCGGTGCCGGTGGCACCTTCGGCGTTTCTCAATATGCGTACTTGTGCGTACTTTCCTCTACTTGTGTCCTCGTGACTCGTGAAACGTCATCAGTCCAGCCCGAGTACATGTTCCAATTCAAAGTTCGCTTCTCGCAAAGCACGGTCAAAATGCCCGGATGTGACTCGATCCTCCCACTTTCCGGAGGATGCATCAGAGGAGACTTGTGCGTACTCTGGCCAGCCGATATCCCAGAATGCATTTCACCAGTAACCGGAAACAGTAGCGGAGGAGAAAATATACTACTGACAGTTGACTTTTTATAAATACTACTGTTGTTGAGTCACGGAATGTAATTTTAGGATGTTTTGTTTATTTGACTGTAAAACATAATTTACAGTGAATAATTAGAGTAAACCCAGGAGCAAGAACAGCTGATGTGGTGACGTCATCAAGTCAGCTGCTGTTCCAATCGCAGAAAGACCGTCCTCACATTCTCCCGTCCTCCTGTCCTCCCGTCCTCCGGAGTCTGGACTCCCAAGACCAGACTCCGGAGTCCAGACTCCAAAAGAACACAAGTCTGTACTCGTGTACTTTGAATTGAGAAACGCCGCTTGTGTTGTGGCCCCTGCCACTATTGTATTATTATTTATATTAAATCACATTGCTATATTTAGCCTTAATTTATGCAATCAGTCATTTCTTTTCACTATGCACAAAAGTAATTACCTCATGGAGGCTGCTTAAATCAGAGGGTGAAGATAATAATCTACTTTAACTCCAATTTATAAACTAATTTAGCTTTAAAATATGTGTTATATAATTGTCCATTTTAAAAAAACTGCACCAAAGTTATGAAATAACATTGTTGTGCTAAATTTAAAAAAAACGAATGCCTTTTGGGGGATTTTTTCCTTTACTAATAGTTATGAAGTCTCCCTATTTGATGGATTGCCTTGACTCTTTGCACAGACATTCTTGTTTCCTCAATGTTTCCTCTTGCGTCCCAAAGGGGTTGATATTTGTGGTTCAGAGTGAAACATCTTGGACACTATGGGATGGATTGTCATGCAATTTGACATGGACATTCAAGGTCCCGAGAGGATGGGTTCTAATAACTTTGTAATCCCCCAATTTTTTTCCCCAGCACCTGCTTGATATTTCTGTTTGCCATTGAGATATCTTAACAACCATCATCATCTTGGATCGGTAGAATCTCTCGAAATCATCAGCTAAATCATTAGAAAAAAGATCTATACGTGTAATATAGAAAATACCTGGTTCTGTGATTTAAAAGTTGATTTGCTGCTCGTGCTCTATAGTTATATGGGACGGGTCATGGATATTGTAATAATCAGACTCCAGAGAATGAATGGTAATAACTTTGATCCATTTATCTTTCTACTTGCGCCATCATCTGGTTAAAATGTAACCAGTGTAAGTATTTGACACACTTAACATGACACCATCATATGGCGGACCGCCATGACAGTTCTATCCGGACCTGTTACCAATTTCTGGTAAAGTAATGAGAATAGATCGTTATAATCATGTTCACGGAGTGTCGCTTTTTTCTAATGGTAGTGGTTATGGACTATGTCCAAAGCAAATCCAGTTGATACGGCAATATCTTGACAGCCAAGGAAATTGATTGTTTTTCCATGCATAGACAGCTAGAGAGAACAACAGCTTAAAGCATTCAACCATTGTTTTTCTAAGGCGCTGGCGTGCGTTCCTCTTTTTTTAACAAACGCATTATTAGCATTTTTTAACTACGATGAACTATAGAATTGTTTTCCTCATCCAACAACAGAGCGACAGCAACAGTTTGACGTCTGCTTGAACCTCTCATATTTTGCCCTCATCTTAAAGAGATCGGGCCCAAGAGAAGTTTGAGAGAGATGACAACATGGAGCATTAGGAAACTGACCTTCTACTTCTTGGCTGCAGACTGTCGGAGACTGCGTTTCCCTTGGTCTAACCGAAGTAACCAAACCATGTTTGGATCCATTTCCAGCGGTGAGTCAGCTCTCTCCGCTATGAATGTTATGAAAGCCATTTCCAGACCCAGGCTCACCAGGGAGCACAAACACAAGACACATGCATGAAAATGACATTAACTCCATTCAAGCCAAGTTCCAAACAACTGGCAGGGCAGTCACAGGCCCATGTTTCCTCTCTAGGAAAGGAAGTAGGAAATGAATCATCAAAATGGGCTGCTAGAAGCTCTGTTTGAAAGAAATGTTGAGTTCATTGTCTCTGTATCCTAACTACAAGTTAGCAAAGAAATGTTGAAAAATCCTGGTGTTAGGACTTTTTTTTCAAACATAGCTACTTGCTTTCAAACAAATTCAATCTGTCTGTATGCAAAATACACGTTAGCAAAGAAATGTTAAGGCTCTGATGCTAGGACTCATTTGATTCAAACCTAGCTACTTGCTTTCATACAAGTTAAATGTCTCTGTATGCTAAGTACAAGTTAGCATGCTGTTAGCATTTAGCTCTATCACTGCTGTGACCAATTAGAGCCTCACAGAGCAGCTAGTGTGGCTGTAAACTCTTATAGTGTGTTCACACAGTCAATACATAGACGGATAAGATGTGTATTGACAACGAACGTTCTTGAATCAGAAATAGGGGGGAAACAATATTGTACTGTAGTTATTGTGCCACGGTTGATGAAACATTGGTATCTATATAGAGGTGAGGCGTGTCAAGTAACGTAAGTCACATTATTATGATGTGTTTAAATATCTTGTTTTTTGGCCAGACATTTTAAATACAGGTGTTGGAAGGAGATGTTTTATCGATGATGACAATGATGAAAAAGGCTGTTGGGCAGTGTAAGCATGACATGTTGGATGTGCCGGGCACCAACACACATGCATGCACACGCACACACACGCACACATAACCACACACGTCACAAGGATATTTCAACCGAGGTGTACCCATACAGCCTCAGCTAAGTTTCCATGTTGGATACATGTGCCATCACTTTAACACACAAGAGGATGGTTTTGTAATCATTTTATACAGGGCTGGTTTCATGCCAACAAACTGCATATTAGTACAAATTATAATGTAGTTGGAATTACAGGCTGTTCTCAAAAGTTGACTATAAAAAACCTTTTTTGATATAAAACTGTCAACCACTTCATAAATGCTGTTATTACAAAAGTAATCCAAGGTTTAGGCAATGTTTTTTGGCTTTATTAGGGCCAACACTTTGGTTTAATTACTCAGTTAAACTGACATATTTTACAACCATCAGTGCATTTAATTATGATGATCAGCTTTAGCTTCCGAGGAAAAGATTTTTCTGTACCCAGGAAACAAAAACTAATTTGCATCACACATTAAATATTTCATTTGGATGTATGAAAACTCCAGCAGGTCCACTTAATATTACATTTTTGAGCATCAACGGTATTTTGAAAGTGGACCGGGGCACGGTTTGGTTTGTGGACAACTGTTTTGAATGAATAACATTTGTTATTGGAATTTTGGCCATCACATCTTATTTTTTCGCCATTGACATATTATTTGTTGGCCTTCATCACCGTGTTTTTTTGGCATTTGCCCTTTTAGTCTTTGGCCGTCGCCATCTTGTTTTTTTTGTAACACCAGAGGGTGAGCTAAGTGCAACCAAACTCTGAATAAGAAATGTGTTGGCATTACCTCTATAGTAACTCTGATGTACTCAAAACAAACGGCGAAAGAGTTAAAGTTCTAAGACGTTCTGGTTCTGAGCAACATGGGAGTCGGTCTGATTTGTATCTGATCTGCAAGTCTCGCAGTTCAACTCTGGACAGACTGATAAATGACGGCAATTTCACTTTCTCATTAATGTTGTTTTGAATTCAGCCCATCCACGTAGGGTATTCATCATCACGGGCAGGTGTCTGTTTATGTGTGTGAGCGAGATTGTGTTTTGATAGAGGGGGAAAAAAGAGGGGGGGGAGGGGTGACGGGAATGACGGCGAGGCGAAGAGAAAGGAAGAGAAATCGAGGAACCAATGTCGAGCGTCCAGCGCCTCAGTTTGTTTGTTTTGGCTCACCGCTGCTCGAGAGGAAGCGAGGAGAGAGGGGATCGCTCAATTTGAACAGACACACACATTTCTGCAAAAGATCCATGGCAACTGCATGCACACACACACACCTGTTATGTTATGGTTGAAGGTTGAGCTCATTTTAAATGTATTCACTTATTCACATACAGCCATGTTTCAGTCATTTGGCATCGTGACCAAGTCCTTCCCAGTTTTGTCAAGGAATGTATAGGATTTACAGTGTATCGGTATGAATATTATCAAGATTAATATTGATCTGAAAAATACGGGGATGTTCTCGTACACTGTTGGAACTATGTTTAGCTACGTAAAGTAATGCATAATAAATCTATATATATATAAACCATCAAAACGATTTTTATGAGCCGGGCCCGGAGATGTGCTGTTCGTGTCTCGCATAATAAATCTGGAAGTCAGCGCTGAGTTATTCGTATCGTTACTTCCGAACTTAAGTGTCGCCCCTTCAATAGTAATTTTCTTTCAAATCAATTCAATTCAGTTTATTTTGTAGAGCCCTGAATCACACATTACAAATTAGCCTCAGAGGGCTTTACAATCACATATGACATCCCTGTCCCAGGACCTCACATCGGATCAGGAAAAAAAGGGACGAAACCTTCAGGAGAGCAATTGGAGGATCCCTCTCCTCGAATGGACAGAAGCAATAGATTATAGAGTTACAACACATACATTGAATATGACAAAGTATGAATAATGAGTCGGCATGGACCACGATCCAGACAATCACGATCCATGTAAACAGAAGAGGTAGAGAGGAGAGGCATCAGGACCGTAGTTTTCTTCCGTAAAGATCTTTTCTATACAATTCAATTCAGTTTATTTTGTATAGCCCGATATCACAAATTAAAAATTTGCCTCAAAGAGATTTACAGTCTGTACACATACGACATCCCTGTCCAAAGACCTCATATAGGATCAGGAAAAACTCCCAAGAAATAGATCCTAACTAAGTGGTTTGGTGGCCCTCACACTGCGGGGGCTTGCACAGGCGCACTGACCGCTCGTGTTGCTAGACATTGGCAGGAAAAACTAAACGTAGATATAAGATATCGTGCAAGCCGTGAACACATGACGACACATGGATCACGACCAGATGCTGGACTGCAACACATTCCAGTGAGGCGCTCCCTCACCATGAGGCACGTAAAGAATTGCAACTTTAAATCCTGTCTTTACAGAGCCGTCGGTAACTTCATGCATGAGACGCCTGAGGGGTTGCCCTTGGCAGACCAAAGTAATTAATATAAAGAGAGATCAAAATCTCATGCCGCTTCATAATTATTTTTGGGATTTCTTGAGTAACTTGCCAAACCAGGGTGGTCGCTTGCCAAGTCTACTTGGAAGTTTGCCGCCTTGGTGGAAAGGACCTCAAACTTTATCAGCGACTTCTCTCAGCATCTGCTTTTTGCAAGATATTAGATCAAAATCTTAAGGATAATAATAATAATTGTCATCAGTCGATATCATGACGTGGACTTTTTGTTTCAATCTTGAATAAATAATCGTGTTCTCTGGTCACGGCAGGTTTCACTGGTGTCGGAATTAATGCAATAACTGTAAAAGGAAAATAAATGAAAAAGATAAAGGCATTCATTAATATAAGGACGAGGAGGAAGGAGAGGGGGGACAGACTATTGAGACATTTTTTAACTCGGTATGCATCTCAGACTTTCCTCATGAAGCCAAATAAGAGCGTACAGGAGGTGATGGTCGGTATGAGGCTCAGCTAAATTCTGAGGCATTTTGTTTCTACTCATTAGATTATTCCCCATATTGGGGAATAATCTAATGAGTAGAAACAAAATGATTTCTCTTGTTGGTTCTTTTTCATATTCAACAGCTTTTTGAGCATTAACAAAAGCAGTGTGTTTGTCTGCAGGTAGGCTGCATTTCCACATGGCAAATGCCTTCGCCTTCGTTGTTTCCAGAACAGAGAATCAGTTATGACTTATTTATGTAAAGATAGGGAGGACGTGCTTATAATGGTGCTGTCAGCCTGATTAACACACTCGCAATCAGTCTGTAAGGTTTACAATGTGCCGGCGGTCACATATCAAGTCTTCCTCTGCTACGTAAGAATCTCAATCAAACTGTTGTCATACTCATTACAGTAAACACATTAGATGTGATTGTAAAAGGGTGTTTGATTACTACCCCACCTATTGTGTCTGGCCCTCGAAGGTATTTGAACACATTGAGCTGTGGAATGTCTTCTTCTCTTTACATGGCGCTCAGACTAATTAGCTCAATCTGCTCCTCCGATTGGGCACGCCCACCGCACCCCCTCAGGCGCCCGGGCACAGTTCAGAGGAGACAGATATTGAAACCAACACGCCTTTAACCCCCAGTTTGTGCACACACCTTGAAAACCAACGAGACATGAGCAGGCACGTGCACACCGGAAAAACCAGAACCTGCAGGTTGATCTCTTCCAATGCATCGGAGGAACTGTAGGATTTGGGCCTCGGGCCATGTTTGAGATCAGTCTCCAAAATGAATGATTGCACAACGACGGATTTGCAAATACAATTTCTGATTTAAGTGACAATTACATCCAACCATTATCTGCAAAGCGTTGTTTTTTTGGTGGACACAAAAAAATATTGTTCATGTATTAATGCAACCAAAATAGGATCAACATTTATTAAACCGGATAGAAATAATATTGGATGAAATGCAAAAACTAAACAAAAAAATAATTCCGTCGGCTACATTCTTTGTTTATGCACATGCATGTACCAGAGCCAGATGTTTGGCATCATTTCTTGGCTACCAGTTCATTAATGTTTGGGGTTGACCCAAAGTGACCCAAGTTTGCCTGCTGCGTCTGAGTTTCCCGCAGGCGCAGCTTGGCTTGAGAAGCTCTAACTGCATCCTACATGTCTGTGGTCACACGTCCCTGAAGCTGGAAAGTGCAAAATGTTTTCACCATTAATATAGTTTGATGTCAAAGAAATGTGGGGTTCAAATCTGACTAAATCCATAAAGTCTGCATAGCGTTAGAGTCAAACCCATACACAGAAAAATGACGGATAAAGTTTAGGCTGGGTTGCTGACGCTGTAAAATGCAACAGCTGTACAGTAATGTTGAACACAGTCATTCATTTGAATAAATGACATTTAAACTCGCTATTTGACAAGTGACGGCCCTTCTGTGTATGTGTCTGTGTGTGTGTGTGTGTGTGTGTGTGTGTGTGTGTGTGTGTGTGTGTGTGTGTGTGTGTGTGTGTGTGTGTGTGTGTGTGTGTGTGTGTGTGTGTGTGTGTGTGAGAAACAGAGCGGCAAGGTGCCCAGGCCGAAGTGCCCGGAACAAAACAATGGATAATACGCCTGGGATTCTGTGTGAACAAAACTAAAGGATTTGGTTCTGGCCTCGCTCCGCTTACCACTTCACAACAAAACCTTAAACAATTTGACCACAGTGGTGATAAAGATAATTATGGGCTATTTCAATGTTTGGAATTTGTTCAGCAGAGTTTAAGAGGGAAGATTTAAGGGCTACTCCTGTAAGTAATCCTCAGGACTATTGAAAGATTACCAGATTCATTTTGTACACACGGTGAATGAAACATGCGCAAACTTGTGCACACCTGTATTTATGTATTCAATGAGATATGTGTTCATGTGCATTATTATGTAGTAAACCTAATTAGATGCTTATTGGCTGTAATAACCTCAGTCGCTGCTGTAGTAACCTCAGTCGCTTTTCTTTAAACAAACAGTTCTCGAGCCATTAAGCTAACGTGGTTTCAGCAAACCTGGCTGGAATATAATAATTGCATCCATTAATCTGCAATCTGATTTATTTGTTTAACTCTTGGGTATTGAGTATTTTTTTGTTTATGATGTTTTTTTTGGCTTTCTGTTTAATATGCGTTATCGCGCTTCATCAGGCATAACAAAAATATTGTTTTAAAAAGATGATAAAGGTGTGAACCTGGGGGTATCTTGAAAGCAGCATGAGGAGTTGAGTTTTGTACTTCTACATCGGTGCTGATGCTGTCGTCTGGCTTTATCATGTTCACATACTCTATTCAATAAAATACTGTTTATTTTATATAACCTAATATCACAAATTACTAGTTGCCTGGTTTGAAATAATACTTCAGCCGGCGAAAAATGATGGATTCAAGCTGTTCGTGCATTGGTTATCATTGCAGCTGGGCTGCTTTGTTAGGCATTTCCACCACAGCACTAATCTTGTCGCTTAACGATTAATAATACGTTAATGAGGGTCAGTTATGGTCAGAATGGTTTTGTTTTTTTAAATAGCTGCCAGTTTTCTTAAAAATTACAATCCAATGTGTAACTCACTCTTCGCTAAGTACAATTTAGTACAATAGATTGGTAAGGAGCTATGTGTCAGTGCAATAATTACAAACACGATAACGCTACCAAATTCAGTTCACATGTAGCAACTTTACTTTGCCTATGAAAAGCAAATCAAATGCAACATTTAAAGATTGATATCAAAACCAAAGACAGGCGTCCTTTAGAGAAGTTTGGTTAGGGCAGTGGTTCTCAAACTGTGGGGCGCCGAGGCATTACAGGTGGGGCGCAGGGGGCAGTGCGGAGAACTTCACATATTACAAAAAGCACGCGTAAATAATTACGTTACGGTTACGGCGTTGCGCAATCACGACGTCACAGATGGTGCGCAGACCATGGGAGGGAAAACGAAGGGCTTGAAGGCGCTGATCAAGAGTGCCTCTTTAAATGTGCAATGGACACACTGTCATACACAGAGAAGCGCTACACCGGTTTTGACCGCTGCTATCAGCGTGGTCAATTTCATAAAAACAAGGTCCCTGAAAGCATCACTGTTTTCCGCACTCTGTGAGGAGATGGGAGCAGAGTCTTTAGCTGTTTCACATGAAGCTCGGTGGCTCTCACGACGAAACGTGCTGTCGCGAGTCTTTGAGCTCAGAGACATTAAACATCAGTCATATGATGGCATATGTCATACAGGAAAGTACAATACAATTGAAATTGTACACATATTATCAATACCCATATTATTCTGCAAAGAGAAGGTGGACTCAGTTTATCATCTATTTTATCTTTGTAACGTTACACATGCATATATCATCCATTGTCATCCGTTTATTCTGGGGTCGGGTCGCCGGGGCAGCAGACCCAGCAGGCTGACCCAGACTTCCTTCTCACCCGCAACATTTTCCAGCTCATTCTGGGGGATCCCGAGGCGTTCCCAGGCCAGCCGGGAGATATAATCCCTCCAGCGTATCCTGGGTCTTCCCCGGGGTCTCCTCCTCCCTTTTTGGAGTCAAATTTATTAATTCAATTATAATTATTAAGTTGGCTGATGAATAATGTCTGATGAAATTGGCCTATCTCAGTGACATATTTGGAAAGCTGAATGAATTCAATCTTCATCTTCAAGGCAAAGAGCAGCAGCTTCCTCAGCTGCAGACCAGATCAGTTTTCACTGAAGCTGAGATGTGGGTCAAGAGACTCGATCAAGGGAGTATTCATTCCTTTGAGAATCTGAGTCAATTTGAACTAATACTGATACAACTTGATGGCTCACACATGTCTAAACTAATTTTGCTTTGCACATTATTGTTTTGAAAAGATATTTAGTGTAAAACTAAGGAAAACTCTTTATTGCCAAATATTTGAACTTGTTTAGTTTAGTTGTTCACAGGTTGCACTTTATTGTTAATATCTTGAAAGTATATCCAGTGCAAAACATGTTAATTGCAGCCACAATAAGCTATTTTCCAAATATTAGTTAGTTTTTGCACAACTTTATTTCCATTGTTTTTGTGTGATGGAGTAATCTGGTTTTATTAAAAGTGCCCCACAACCATGACAGTTAGTCTCTATTCTGTGTTCCTTCAAATGTCACGGTTTCTCTTATGTTGTGCAAAATTATTCTGGATAATAACATCAAAGTAAGCACTGACTGAATGCAACATATTGAGAATTATGTTACTCTATAGTTCAAAGTTTAAAAAGATTTTTCTTATACAAGTAATATTAAGTCAGAATTTAGCTGAGCCAATATTTGAGGAATTTGTAAAATCATATCATACAATAAACTTGAAACCATCACTCTCACTGACACACAACTGTATTTTTTTGCAAACACTGAACCCAGTTAGAAGTGACAGTAAAACTCTTTTTTTGTAGTTTCCAAAAATACTACTGACATATCATTTAATTAAGGAGCATGGCAAATAAGTAGGATGAATAAATTCATGTGTTTTCTCTTTTTGTAACATGGGGAATATTATGAGCTTAAACGTTACACTTTAGACATTAAATACATTTCTCATTAGACAATTGCTATTCACAAGCCACTGGAAAAAGCTAAAATAGGCTTTACATGCAAATAACTGTGTTGCTAACCCACAACAAAACCAGGGAAATGGAACTGATAAGCTGACGTTAATTGTTGTTAGTAACTACACTCCATAAGATCCTGCTACTGGTAACATCACTCCAAACCGTTCGGCTACTGTTAGTAACTGCACTTCTAAACGTCCGGCTACTGTGAGTAACTTTAGTACAAAACAACTTGCTACTGTTTGTAGGGCAAACAAATTTTAAACAAACTGCTAATGTTGGGGAGAAAAAGGAAATTAAGTTGAAAAACCACTGCGGCCAATTTTGTGCAGAACCAGTATTTTTACTCTGATACTTTAGTTGTATTTTGACAGCTATATTAATTAAGGAGAGGCTCTGAAAACTTCTTCCGTCACTTGAAAAATACATTTGAAATCTGTTTTCAGAAAAACATAGACGCTCAGTTTTTGAGCACTTCATTTTATTAAATCTGGATATAGTCGGTATTTGGCTCCACAAATTTATATTAAACTGACCCAATCAGATTATTTCTGCGGTGAGAGCTGCTCTGTCTGGAGACCCTCGGCCTCTGGAAAAGGCAGCAAGCATACTCTTTCAAGCAGCTGTATATCATGACGAATAGCCAGCATTTAACTCCAGTGTCACTGCATCTGGTCCTTCTGTCAGCTGTGCGAGAGGACATATTAAACTTTCCCAGTGACATGTTTTCAGTGTTAGTAGGCTAGTTCAAATGAGTTGATAAATACTCTGGGGTCAACTGGAGGATAAGGGCAAGATCTGAGAACACAGCTGCTGAAAATGCTATCATCTGTTCTTTCATCTCATTTCTTTTTTGTGTGTGGAGACTGCTAAGTGCATGCAGTGGTCAGACGATTTAGATAAGTCATGCCTACTGGCTGTATGAGAATATATGTACTGAACCACAGCATGTCAAGAATATAAATAGTTACACAGCATGTTAAGAATATAAATAGTTATATATAGATATAGATTCATATATATTTTTAAAAGTATACATTCTTATTAAATTGAGAGTAGAAATTGTTTTACTTGAGAGAAAGAAATGTATTTCCTCACACCGCGAAGTTGCAAAACTCTTAAAGTGTAATCCTTTAAATGCCGTTCATTTGCATGCTTGCCAGGTTTCAGAGACAATTGCAAACCCTCAGTGATATCGTCTAATCCCACACAGGTACTTCACTTAACATTATGTCATTGAGATGATGGCTGTGGTTGATTTTTTGTTTTTGTTTCAAATGAGTCGGTCAGAAGTGTTCAGATCCTCTCCTTAAATAAGATATAATATAATATAATTGTATAAACAATGTAAAAATACAAAGATAAAAATACTGTTTCTGCTCAGAATTGGCCACAGTGACTGATCCTACATTGTTAGATTGTTACGGCATCAATTTGTACGCAGCATTGTATTGCCGGTTGAGGAGAAGCTACTGTAGCTACTGGAACTCCATCGTATGGAGTAAGGAAGTTATTCTGAGAGGTCATTAGATGATTATGGGGTCGAAGAGAAAAAAAAAGTTCAACAACATTCTGTATTATTTTTTAGGGGCAGGCAAAATCATTGATTCTTTTGTGCAAAAAACAAAGAGACTTTACTGAAACAATCTAAGAGGTTTGGATGGAGAAATCATAGAAATCAAAGATATCTGACATGTGACAAGGGCTTTTTTTGTATCAGCTGGCTTTACATTAGACTATTAACAGCATATTTGGGCTATGGACCTGTACTTGTATCTATGTTAATATTCGTGGTTGATGTGTATGTTTTTATTTGGAAACATTGCTATCTGGAAAGTTAAAATGCCAGTGCTAATACCAGTACAGCCAGTACTGGGTTATTTCAGTTGATACTTTAAAAGGTATCAAGGACCGACAACCAACCCTGGTCAGTAATGTGGCTTGCCCCACCTGTCCATTCTGTATTCCTTCTGCTAATATATTCAGTCATAGCCTGTGTTTACCAGAATTGCAAAAATATTCAAGTCATGCCAACTTGTGCTCTCTTTTAAGGCCTTTTTTAAGAAATGTAATCAATTAAAATAATTAACTTTATTAAAAGTAACTAAAGTTGTGGAGTTAAACAGACAATATTTCCATCTGTACTCTAGATCAATGGTTCTCAACCTTTTTTCAGTGATGTAAACCCTGTGAAATATGTTTAAATCAAATCTCACGTACCCCCTAGGGCCTTCACGTACCCCCAGGGGAAAACATACGACCATTTAAGAACCACTGCTCTAGATGAGTATAAGTACACGGTGGCTTAATAAAGAAAGACTTAGGTCAAGAACTTATAACATGCCAGTCTGTTTGTTGTTCACCACCACTGGCACTCGCTGTTTATGGCAAATTCTCAAAGGTGCCAGTTGCTTCTCTTCCTCTAGTGCCCAACGTCTTCCCGAGAGCTCATCAGCATGAACTAAAAGGATTTACACTTGCAGATTGGCTACTGATGATAACATAACAAGCATAGGACCAGTAATAAGACAATGCAATAAAGGGTTCTATAGTCAATTCTGCAAACTTAAATAAATGTTGACATTTTATCAGGCAGTCGTTAATCACGAGAGTCGTTAGTCCCTTGCTAGTCACGATCTTTGTTAATCAGTCAAGTTGCCAGTGAGAATGCGTTGACAATATTGAGCCTGAACGTAGGACTCTCATCTTTCAGTAGAAATGCACAGAAATAAAATATTGTTAATGTACCGCTAGCGGCCCTGCCGGTGGCTTTGTGCTTGTGTCCGTCAAAAGCCCCGCTACACTTAATTCAATTCAATTCAATTCAGTTTATTTGTATAGCCCAATTTCACAAATTACAAATCTGTACACATAGACATCCCTGCCCCAGAACCTCGCATCGGATCAGGAAAAACTCCCAAATAACCCTTCTGGGGGGAAAAAAGGGAAGAAACCTTCAGGAGAGCAACAGAGGAGGATCCCTCTCCAGGATGGACAGGTGTAATAGATGTAATGTGTACAGAAGGACAGATTTAGAGTTTAAATACATTCAATGAATATGACAGAGTGTATGAATAGTTCATAGTAGGCATATTCCACGATGGAGACCTCCACGATCCATCAGGCAGATGGAGCTAGAGAGGAGGAGTGGGCGGAGTCTCAACAGTGGGCGGAGTCTCAACAGGGCAGTGGCGTGGTCGGTAGCAGGAATTCCACGACCCAGACCTCGATGATCCATCAGCAGATAGGAATTATATCGTCTCATAGGGTCCGATGACCCCATGAGACGTGAAGTCAAAAGGACTCCGGGGAGAAAACAGAGTTAGTAACGTGTGATTGAGAGATGAAAATTCATCCCTAAGGAGAGAAAAAAGAGGAGATAGGTGCTCAGTGCATCCTAAAACGTCCCCCGGCAGCTATAAGCCTATAGCAGCATATCAAGGGGCTGGACCAGGGCAAACCTGATTCAGCCCTAACTATAAGCTCTGTCAAAGAGGAAAGTCTTAAGTCTAATCTTAAATGAGGTGACTGTGTCTGCCTCCCGGACTGAAATTGGAAGCTGGTTCCATAAAAGAGGAGCTTGATAACTAAAGGCTCTGGCTCCCATTCTACTTTTTAAGACTCTAGGAACTACAAGTAGTCCCACATTTAGTGAGCGCAGCTCTCTAGTGGGGCAATATGGTACTACAAGCTCCTTAAGATATGATGGTGCATCACCAATCAAGGCTTTGTTCGTTAAGAGAAGAATTTTAAAAGTGATTCTTGATTTTACTGGGAGCCAGTGCAGAGCAGCTAGTGCAGGAGTGATGTGATCTCTTTTCTTACTTTTTGTGAGAATACGAGCTGCAGCATTCTGGATCAACTGGAGGGACCTAAGAGACTTATTAGAGCAGCCTGATAATAAGGAGTTGCAGTAATCCAGTCTCGAAGTAACAAACGCGTGAACCAATTTTTCTGAATCTTTTTGGTCCAAGCACAGAACCTTGTGGAACTCGGTGACTAACGTTGGTGGTTATCGAGCCGTCATCGTTTACAAATACAAACTGAGATCGATCTGATAAATAGGATTTAAACCAACTTAGTGCCGTGCCTGAAATGCCAATCGACTGCTCCAGTCTCTGTAATAGGATGTCATGGTCAATGGTGTCGAATGCAGCACTAAGGACTAACAAGACCAGTACAGAGATGAGTCCTTTATCTGCTGCCATTAAGAGATCATTTGTAATTTTCACCAGTGCTGTTTCGGTGCTGTGGTGTTTTCTAAATCCTGACTGAAACTCCTCAAATAAACTATTATGATGTAGAAAGTCACACAACTGATTTGCGACCACTTTCTCAAGGATCTTGGAGAGGAAGGGGAGGTTAGAGATCGGTCTGTAGTTAGCCAACAACTCTGGATCCAGAGTGGGCTTCTTCAGGAGCGGTTTAATGACAGCTACTTTGAAGGAATGTGGTACGTGGCCTGTTAGCAGAGACACATTGATAATATCTAATAGAGAGCTGCCAATTAAAGGCAAAACGTCTTTAAGCAGCCTCGTCGGGATGGGTCCAAGAGACAGGTAGACATGTTAGAAGTAGAAACCGTTGACGATAATTGGTCACGGTTGATGGGAGAAAAGCCATCCAAATATACATCAGGGCATACAGCGGTTTCCAAGGCCATTCCACTTGAGGAAAGATTGGCACTGGTTAAGGGCAAGAGATTATTAATCTTGTCCCTAATAGTTAAAATCTTTTCATTAAAGAAGTTCATAAAGTCATTACCACTGAGGTCTATAGGAATACTCGGCTCCACAGAGCTGTGACTCTCTGTCAGCCTGGCTACAGTGCTAAAGAGAAACCTGGGGTTGTTCTTATTTTTCTCTATTACTGATGAGTAATAGGCTGCTCTGGCATTACGGAGGGCCTTCTTATAAGTTTTAAGACTATCTCGCCAAACTAAGTGGGATTCTTCCAGATTAGTTGAACGCCATATGCTTTCAAGCTATCGTGACATTTGCTTCAGTTTGCGGGTCTGAGGGTTATACCAGGGAGCAAACCTCCTCTTCCTCACTGTCTTCTTCTTCAGAGGGGCTATCGAGTCCAGTGTCATTCTCAGTGAGCCTGTGGCACTATCAACATCAATCTGGGACGGACTAAAGTTAGACCAGGAGTCCTCTGTTATATTGAGACGTGGTATTGAATCAAATGCAGAAGGAAGCGCTTCTTTAAATGTAGCTACAGCACTGTCAGTTAGACATCTGGTGTAGAAACTTTTGACTAACAGTGTACACTCCGGTAGTATAAATTCAAAAGTTATGAGGTTGTGGTCTGACAGAAGAGGATTCTGTGGGAAGACGTTCAAATGCTCAATGACAACGCCATAAGTAAGAACAAGATCAAGCGTGTGGCCAAAGCTGTGAGTGGGTTTCTGTACTCTCTGACAAGCCAATCGAGTCCAACAATGAGATGAATGCAGCACTAAGGCAATCATTATCAACATCCACATGAATATTAAAATCTCCTACAATAATAACTTTATCAGTTTTAAGAACCAAACTTGATATAAATTCTGAGAATTCAGATATAAACTCTGAATATGGACCTGGTGGCCGGTACAGAATCACAAATAGAATTGGCTGTAGTGTTTTCCAGGTTGGATGTGAAAGACAAAGAACAAGGCTTTCAAATGAGTTGTAGTGTAATTTAGGTTTAGGATTTATTAATAGGCTCGAGTCAAAGATGGCTGCTACTCCACCTCCTCGACCGGTGCCTCGAGGAATGTGAGTATTAATATGACTTGGAGGAGTCGATTCATTTAGGCAGACATATTCTTCATGGCTCAGCCAGGTTTCAGTTAGACAACATAAATCAATGTGATTATCTGATATTAAATCATTTAGTAACACAGCTTTAGATGACAGAGATCTAATATTTAGGAGACCACATTTAATAGTCTTGTTTTGTTGCACTGCTGAAATAATGGTGTTAACTTGTATAAGGTTATTGTGTACGACTCCTCTTCTGCTTTCTTTTGATAGAATTAATTTAAGTTTAAGTGGCCGTGGGACAGACACAGTCTCTATGGAGCTCTGGGAGGGACTGGGTGAGAGGGGGCGGAGGCTCCGGGGGAGGGATGTGCTATGGGGGACACTGGGTGACAGGGATGACAGGGGCATGGGGCTACTCTGTTTCTGCTTTCTGACATGAACCCTGCGTTGTCACAGATATGGCTGTCCGTTGATCAACTTGGTCATGTTTGCAGAAATGAGACGCGCTCCGTCCAACGTGGGATGGATACGGTCTCTCCTCATCAGATCAGGCTTTCCCCAGAAAGTCTTCCAGTTGTCTACGTAGCCCACATTATTCGCTGGGCACCACCTCGACAGCCAGCGGTTGAAAGATGACATTCGGCTAAACAATTCGTCTGTCTGCAAATTTGGGAGAGGGCCAGAGAAAACGACGGTGTCCGACAATGTCTTGGAATAAGCACACACGGATTCCACATTAATTTTAGTGACTTCCGACCGGCGGGCTCGGGCGTCATTACCACCGGCGTGTATTACAATCTGACTGTATCTCCGCTTGTCCTTAGCCAGCAGTTTCAAACAAGACTCCACGTCGCCCGCTCTGGCCCCCGGGAGGCACACGACTGTGGTCCGCGGCTTCGCTATTTTCACGTTCCTGACTATCGAGCTCCCGATAACCAGGGTGTGTTCCTCAGCGGGTGTGTCGCTGAGCAGGGAAAACTGGTTGGAAACGTGAAGTGGTTGGTGCACAGCGAGCTTCTGTATAGACTTACTACTCCTACGTACAGTTCCCACCCTCCCGGCTGCTCGGGGACCACCGGAGAACAGCTAGCAGATGACTGTAGCTCCGCGCCGACTATGGGAGAGGGCGGGCTAACTAACATAGCTGTCTGAGCTTCGATGGCGCGGAGCCGTGCATCTAATCCACTTAGACCTGTCTCCAACCTAGCAAATAAACTACACTTGTTGCATGTATCGTTATTCAACCTCGTCGGTCTGTTTTGTGTCAGTCAGAGGCTGCTCGTCCATAACAAAACCCTTCGGTTGGCTCATTTTTACGCATGGACTCGTCTCGGTGAAGCCATGCGTGTTGCAGCACAGCTGCAGATGGAGAGAGGTGTACGAGGAACCTCGACTTGTCCTCAAGGTCTCGTGCAGAGCCTCCATCTGCAACGTACAAACACGCAAATAGGTCACAGTCAGTCTTTCTCTCTTTGTCTCACACACACCCTCACTGCTTCGTCTCTCGCGCACACGCACCACACACACACACCCAAGGAGACACACGTGGGAGGATTGACGCCGCGCTGTCTGCAGTGCTTTGACGAGTATTGTTATTAACTGCGGTGTGAATAGAGGCAGCGGTACATCCCCTGCTCTCTGGCTGCTGCAGGGCTCGCCTTTGTTCTGCGCGCCATAATGGCACGCCATAATTACAGTCTCAACCGAGAAAGGCGCACACAGAAATGTCTACCTTGCCTCTCGCCTCACCTCACCTCGCAGAGTAGCAGAGGAACACACGGGCGCATGTGTGCACTCTTGGTTAACATGACGGCCAGGACTCAATGTTCTTAACAAATTCTAAAAAAGTGCCGGCCCCGCTTATCTTCCACTACTGCTACGTCACACACAAATGTTCATCAGAGTGAACAAAAATGACTTGAACCCGCTTTCTCCCACCTCAAACTGCCCCATGATTGGCTACTGATGACATCACACACGTAGGACAAATAATTATACAATACAATGAAGGGTTCTAAATATAATACAGATTTCAGTGTTCTTCAAACTTGTCTGTTTCAAAAGAATGAGGAAAAAAAGATAATTTCATACACGTGAACTCACAGTTCTGAACACCGCCTCGTGAGCTATGACGCATTTCGTTTGACGCCGTCATTTGTACCGAGAGTGGCAACACTAAGTTGCGAGGCAATCGAAATGCTCCCGATCCCGTAGTTTGCCCCTTTAAATGTCTTTACCACTCAAAGAACAACGTGAAGAAAACCCACAGCAAATTGAACCCATCACATATATTCACACCAAAATATAAGACGTCAAAATATAAGACGTCAAAAATAAAAGACGTAAATAAAAACATTGTACAAAAGAGCAATTGTTTCGTAGCTTGCAGGCCATCAGAAAAAGGTGTCATCAAAAAAAGTTAGACCTCAACAAAAATAAGACTGCAGACGATCCGCCATGTTGAATGCTTCTGAGAGCAATTACAGTGATTACAGCAATTTTTTGCACGCCAAAAAAGGTCCACTGATATTGGGTTAGAAATTTGTTGTTATCAAAATTATTAGGAATTGCTCAAATCTTGTTTCTTGTCTTATTCTATCAAAAGAAGGAAAGCTCCTCAGCCACTTCTATACTTCTATCGAACTTTAAATGTATAACTCTTTATCTACAGACGGGGGGGTTAGGGTTATTTGGATTATCTGTTTTTGATTTTTCTTAGATCTGGGGAAATATTGCAATCATCAGATTTGCTATAAAATATGTCCATGTAAACAGCCATTACAGTTCTCCCTCTACTCGCATAGAATGTGCACACATTTTTATGTGATTGTGACTGACATTTCAGGTGCGGTCCATTTAAGTTTCACCCAGAAGTAGTTGGGTTGGAGAATCTGGCTCAACTGGAGGCTCCAAACTCTGCGATCATCTGACCGGTCCTGCTTCTATTCAACAAATGGGTGCACTTTGTGACTCTTTTCACATCAATTAATTTCCAGTATCCACTGTTTATAACCCAGTAATCTCAGTCAAAGTGGGTGTAACCCTGGAACATTTCTGGCCCTTCCTCATCCCTCCTTGTCGTCGGCTAGTCTCGACCTCTCTTGAATAATAGTGGTCAAATATTACTCCAGTAGATGTACATGTTGGCCAGAGTGCTGCTGCATGTGAGGAAATGCCAGAGAATGATGAATTATGTTAAACTCTGAGTAGAGGGAAAGAAACAGAGGAGATGACGAGAAGAACGGAGGTTATAGAAAGTAGATCGTTTTGGTTTGGCTGATATAATTCTCTTTACTAACGAAAATACCCTTCAGCTCCAGACACTCTACAGTCAAAGAACACATTGACCTCAAAACCACATTGTGTGTTATTAAATATTGCAGTTAACATTTACTCTATCAATATCATGATTAATTTCTGAAGGATATAATTAGGTTGTTGTTTCATCTGTTATCTATTTTAAGGTGTAGTGTATGTTCGTAATGATTGAGTTTAACTCTAGATGCATAGATATCATGTTAAAGCGGCTCTAAGCAATATATTTTAAGATCAACAATAGGTCAAACCATTGTATATCAAATAAAAAGAGATTGTGAAAAAACAACAAAGAATTTTCTTTCAACTACAAACTTCCCTTTAGCTCTATGGGGAGTTCTAGCATCTTTTAGCTCATTGTTTTGGTTTTACAGACCTGACTCAGCAGAGAAATTAAGTTAGCAACGAGCTGGTGAACACATTGAGCAGCAAAAGAGCCAGATTTTCCCATGGGGAGCTGGTGGAGACCAAAACAGAGCTAAAAAAAAAGAGTCATTACTAGAGTTACGCTTGCCAAGTGCCCATATGAATAACTCCAAATGAATGCCAATGCTTCTCTAATTAATATGTGTACATCAACAATGTGTCAAATACCTGTGTCTCCGATGGTGAAAACCCAACAAAAAATGATCTTCCAACTCCACAGTTACCCTCAGCTCTACGGAATGTTTTAACATCTTTCGGCTTATTGTTTTGGTCTGACATCCCTTAGCAGCAGCAAGCAGCTTTTAGAAGAAGAAAAAACACTGTACACTATCTGATAATCACCAGAGAGAAGATAAACAAAGTAGCGACTAGCTGATGAACATAATGGAACATTTAGCAGCTAACGGAACAGCTTGTTTCCCAGGAGAGCTGGAAGGGACCAAAACAGGGCTAAAAAAAAAGAGAGGGAATATTGGTTATATGATCAACTCCAGATAAAAACTGATATTTCTCAGTGTTCTCAAGATGGATAAACAGGCAAGTATTGGAAAACACAACAACTTTAAATATGTTGAATTATACATTCTAGGTTCTTCATTCAAATTGTGTATGTTGCTCTTTAACAATAATGTAATCATTCGATATGTTTCATTATGATAAATAATAGTATTATAAAGTAGAGCTTGAACATTGTGAGGTTTAATCCATTCTTTCAATGTGCAGTATGTAGGATTCGGTGGCAAGTATCGGGAATGGCCCTATACCTGGACTCATGTTTGGTTTCTCCGTTCTGGCCGACTGTAGAAACATGACCACTGGCTCTGTGAAGGTTTATTTACTTTTAATTTTTTCAAAAGCAAAATAATTTCCCCCCCAAAAAGCTGGGCACTGTATAATTTGTCAAATATCATTCATCAGTGCATTTGTCAGGGACCATTTTTGTCCGCGGATGATTCCACACTCGCAGTCCTCATGAGTTTCCTGGCAGCAGACTAAACTGTTTGATTCAATTCAGTTTATTTTATTTCGCCCAATATTACAAATTACGAATTTGCCTGGGCTTTACAATCTGTACACATATGACATCCCTGTCCCAGGACCTCACATAGTTTCAGGAAAAACTCCTGATATGTTTCTGTTCGTTTTTTTAACAAAAGTAACAAGATATAACAGGCTTTGGTTTTACATCAGAGTTTAGTTTTCTAGTTCAGCAATTTTTGTGACTGGACAAACCGAGAATCCCTTTTATCCAAGGTTAATAATCAAAAAAATACTTTAAACTCATTGAAATGGTCAATATCTCATCCTCCTTCCTCCACGCCATCTTCTTTTTCTTTCTCCCCGAAAGCTGTAAACTGACCTGCATGTGTTCCCACAAGCTCCTGTGTTTGAGCTCCGTCTCTTGCTTTCGGACCGTAACTCATCTCCCCTTGACTTCGTCAGACAAATTGCCTCACCGCAGGCCCAAAAAAAAGCCTCAGTGAGCTTGTTTGAACACAGTCATTAACCTTTGTTACTAGTTGAATCAGAGGTGTTATCACTGTACCTCAGAGGGCAATTCATCCATATCATGTTCTATGAGATTAACATGGGATGTGTAATTCTACGAAGTCCTGCAATTGCTGTCATTGAGAAATTATTTAAGGGGACGAATTCTTCATGTTTTGCACCAGTTCCGAGGTTAAGATTGAAGTCAACTTGGTAACCGTTGGATACTTGGGTACCTTGTGCCAGAGAAAACTCTCACATTTCAGACTTGCACAATTGAGTTTTAAGAGAGCGATATGTGCTCCCATGCTTAAAGACATTTTTATGATAGACATTTTGACAACCAAGCAAGATTTTGCCTCCAAATAACAGCGTTGACACAGCGAGGAGGGTGTGCCCGGCCCTCACAGAGGTTGAACTAAGGAGAGAAGGAATGTTGGCCCTGGATGAAAGCAGGAGCACAGGCTCTGCGATGTGCAATAACTCACTGCACATCATCCTGTTGGTAAAGCAAGACAGATCCTATAGGCAGGAGAAGATAAACCAGAAGGAAACGTGCAAAAACATCTCTCTCTTTCTCCATCTGTCCTTCTCTCTTTGTCCGCTGTGTGTTCTAATGGTTATCTCTTCCAGTTGCAACGACAACAGTTTTACAATTTTTCAGAATAAGAGTTTATTTATTTATGCGTGTGTGTGTGTGTGTGAGTGTGCGGGGGCGGGGGCATGTGTGTGTTGCCGGTCATAGTGACAGCAGAGCCTTTAAAGAGTCCTGTCAAAAGCAAGATTAGTGACTAAAGAGGGCCTCAGGGGGCCCTGTTTGAAAAAGTTCGTAGTCCCTTCCTTTTACCTCCGGCTGGGAGAGGATGAAATCCTCCAGGAGCAGTGATGCAAGAAGCACTCAGATCCCTACTTAAGACGACATGTATTCCACGCATGCACAACCATTCTGACATTTTTAAGAAAAAGTATCATCAGCTGAAATGTCATTGGAGCATGACATTTTAAAAAAGGATACACAATATGTAGAGATTTTAAATGGCTGCTGTGATGGATGTATTATCTTATATTTAGTGTAAATATGCATAGTGTGTATACTACCAACTATGCCATGGCCCTGTTGATGCTCTGCCCACTCCTCCTCTCTACCTCCATCTGCCTGATGGATAATGGAGGTCTGGATCATGGTCCATGACTACTACCATCTATTCATACACTGTCATATTCATTGAATGTGTTGTTACTCTGTAATGATTTCTTCTGTACACATGGCATCTATTGCACCTGTCCATCATGGAGAGGGATCCTCCTCTGTTGCTCTCCTGAAGGTGTCTTCTATTTTTTCCCTGTGAAAGGGTTGTTTGCTTTTATATATCATATTTATTCGAGATATATTTGTTGTTATATATATAATATAATATTATAATATAAATGTATTTAATTATCATTTATAATAATATATATATATATCGATATATATATATATATATATATATGAAATATATAATACTTTGGAAGAACTGTAACATTTGCTCCTGAAATGTAGTGAAGTGATGCAATATAAAATACACCACAGTTCGCTGTTCATGAATATTTGTATCTGAGCGCCAGCAATCTCACAGTTGCAGCCCCCTCGTGGGCTCTTATCCCACCCCGCGTCAGGTTTTTAAAGGCCAGACCGCGTAATGCTGCGTTCACACCAAAAGCGTTGCGAATTGTTTTAATTTTTTCTAAGGCGTGCGTTCATTCGGAACGTCGTTTTAAAAGATAACGATTGTCGCCGATTTCCACGTATTGTGGAAAATAGAATAAATAATAGATAGATCCGGATCTATCAGTTCCACGAGGATGGCCTGTGAGGTTTTGGGGTTTGAGGGCCCTTGGTCCGGCATTCCCAAAGCAGATGAACCGAGTGGAAATGACATGTCCTAGCCTCATGCTCTGCAGAACTCACAACTTGGGGAGTTTCTGGAGAAGGGCGATGTTTGTTGTAATTGTTCCTCGTGTGGGACAAAAGGCGGTGTCCTCTGGGTGTGTGCGCGTGCGCGCGCGTGTGTATGTGCGAGTGTTGTACGCTATGGTGGCGTAAAATACCGTTGATCTCGATTAGATTTACCTTGCTTCTGTTTCATTATGAGCCCCTACTCCCCCCCCCCCCCCCCAAAAAACCCAAACCAAGCCAAATAAATTAATTTGGGTCTTATATTTTTTACTTGGAGTTGTGTGGAGGTATAAGTGTGTGTTTGATTTTTTTAATGATTTGGATAATACGGTCTGCGGCCTTTCAACAGCGGTTTGTGGAGACACTTTGGTCTGATCCGCCTTATTTTGCCTTTGGCAAGCAGCGAGGATTTTATTTTGGAAGGGCGCTGCGTTCATGAGCCAACTTTCCAGTGTCCCTTTTATAAGAAATCGTGACGCACAGCATTGATGAATTAGTTTGTTTACATATACTGTATATATATATATATATATATATATATATAATACCATGGTATATATTTATGACAAACAGACAGTATGCATACTGTCTGTTTGTCACGTGACAGCAAAATGAGATTTTACATGTATATACAATTTCAGTTCTGTGGACGTATCTATGTTGAATGACAATGCAAACAGGTGAACCAGAGGCCACTCATGTACCTCGTTAATAAAATTAATTAAATCGTAATGTATCCTTACGCATGGCAACAAAGCTAACGTGTCAGTAGTCCCCTCAGTTGTCTATTTATATCTACTTTACTTAATTTGGAGAAACAAACTGACGGCCTTGAAGGCCACTGAACACCGAGAGGAGCGAGGTCCAGCGCTCGCGCTGATCCTCATTATTGTGACTCGCGTGACAAGCCGAGGCACTGCAGCCAATCAGCACGCGGTGTTGCGCGGAGTGGGAGGCAGACAGTGTCTGAGGCGGAGGCGCACAGCCCGCTGAGAGAGAAGGAGGAGGAACACACTCCGCTGCTCTCCGCCGACACCACCGCCTCCTCACAACACGGGAGGACACGAGCACCCAAAGGCGGGTTATTTTTAAGAGGGAGAGAAGACGGGAGGATAACCGATACTGAAAGGATATTAAATCAGTTTCCCGCCCCTTTCTTTTTTTGTTTATTTTTTGGTCGGAACTTCCTGGGTGTCGTTGCAGTTGTTTTTCTTTTCGAGTGCAGCGGTCTGTGCTGCACGTCGTCCAGTCTTGCGACGCGTTTGAGGACCGTTCGGCGGGGATGTAGCGGAGGGCAAACATACATAAAACACACCACATAAAGCCGCGTTACTCGTTGCAGCAGGAGTGGGTTGACATTATTCGAAGGTAAAAGACTTGTTTTTAAAGAATAAGGGGGGGGGGGGGGGTCAAACTGCTGTTGGTTTATGGGAACGGGTACTCTGCTAGTACACATCTCTTTTTTTCTTATCTTATATTTTATATTGATGGTGGGTCGCTTCGTGATGACCCCCGCTAGGAGGTCGTAGCCGAGTCGCTCTCTCTTATTTCCCACCACATCCCTGCACATCTCACCAATGATGACTATGAGCTCTATATCGGACACTTTGGCCCCGCCAGACCCCTCCAAATCGGCGTTTTTGGAGTTCGGCGGCCACGGCTACCCCGGACACCAGCAGCCCTCCCCAGGCCTATCCCACTACCCGGTCCACGGCCTGCATGCGGTCGGCCCCTCGCAGCACCACGGGCATTTCTCCTCCGGCGCGGCGACGTATGGTCGCCCCCTGGGCTACCCGGGCTATCACAGCCCAGTGAGCGCGCACCACCCCGGCACCTACCTATCCTATCAGCACGGAGGTCACGGCGGCCCGCCCGGACACAGCAGGCTGGATGATGCGGGTAGGTTTCACAGGACCTTTCTTAATAGAAAAAGATGCATGTTTGCACTCATGTTTTGTCTTCTTCACGTTTGTCCTATAAATGTGTACCCCGAACCTCAGCATGTGGGACCCGAACAACCGCGTGGACGTCGTGGTTGTTCGGCTTGTCGTTTTACTGACGGTGCTCCAAGCAAATAAAGCAAAGAAGGGGAAACAGCTGTTAGCCAATCTGAACCGTTTGTTTCATTAGGACGTTAATTTGTAATGGATGCTTAAACAAAACAAAAACAATATACACCACCGTTCAAAAGTTTGGGGTCATCCAGACAATTTCGTGTCTTCCATGAAAACTCACTTTTATTCATCAAATGAATTGCGCGCGCGCACACACACACACACACACACACACACGCCAAGAGGCCTGTAGTAATAACAGTAATAGTAATAATAAGAATAATCATAATAATAATGGATCACATCTGACACGATTATCGGAAATGTCTGTCGAATCCGATTCAAATAAAATGTTAATTGAGCCAGAAATACTTCTGTGTATTTAATAGATGTTTTATGTATTTTAAAATAAAATACCATACCAATAACATTCGGGACAAAACACACCTTTTTAAGAATACATTTTAAATATGCATGAAATTACGTTGAAAGCTTTTCTCGCTGACTTTAATTCACTGAACACCCATTGGAATATAGACTGAATATAGAAAGTGTCTTTTATATCCGATGACGTCCGTCTTGAAAAAAGTGATGATGCGGTAAAAACCAAAAAATAATGACGTTTAATATTTAATCCACTCATTTTATGGTATCCATCATTGATTTGATTTATTGGTCGTGAAAAGGAGCGATCCGCACTTCGCTGCACCCGGAAGTGGCTGCTTGTCAATCGTCATGTATGTTACATGACCGTTAACAGATTGAGAGAACGATCGTGTTCTACTGCTAATGATAATAATTATCTTTGTTTAAACATTCAATTAGAGAAAGATTTGACTGAAAGCACCCATATTTTTCTCTCGCACTGAATGCTCCACGTGCACGGCCATACCTGACTTCTACTTTTGTTGAAACAGTGGAGAGTTGGAACAAAAATGACAACGGAATCTACAAAAAAGTACAATTATTTCGTGATAATCAGTCAAATATGGAAGAACTCAAACTATGATTGTCTATGTATTTTTACATAAAGTGATTTAATCCCAACTCCAATGTGTGCCATTTAAAAAACATTTTTAATATGTGTTTACGACTGTAAATCATTTATTTAAAAGTTCAATTCAAAATTACATGTGAAAACATAATTTTTGTATGATCATAAATTAAATGAATAAGTGAAAAAAGCCACGCCTCAGCACTTTCGGCTGGTTTCTCGAAAAATAAAGAGCCGTTCATAGAAATAAAATAAGAACGCAGCACACACTTAATATTTACTTTATCACCATAATAATTCAATTTCCTGCTATTTCACACAAAATAGGCTTCATTTTGAACTAATGACATATTTCAGCAGTCTAGCATGAAACGTCTGCATTACGTCTGTCATCTGTAAAACGTTAAATACAATAAGGATATCATATTATTTGTGATTGGTGTTGACAGCATGCACAGCACTTCTCCAAATTCCCAAATCAGTCCAATTAAATTTCTTTTATTGGAGTTTTATAACCGCTATGAGGCCAAACTGACCCGGAACATGTCGCATCTGTTTTGAGATATAAACATCGTTATTTTTTGAGAGAGGGCATGTTTGGATTTAATAAGTGTTAGAACAAAAGAACAAATACAATTTATTGGGGAGGGGGGATTTTACAAGCAGGGTGGTCTGAGGGACCCTAAAAAAATATAGCAAAGCCAACAAAACATTTAAAAAATGTTGTTGTGCTGTTGTGAAATTTTTTTACACCCTCTCACATGTTTTGCCCTCAGTGTATGTGTGTGTGTGTGTGTGTGTGTGTGTGTGTGTGTGTGTGTGTGTGTGTGTGTGTGTGTGTGTCTCATCAACGCTGGTGTCGCGGCGCTGCCGGCTGCACGAGCCACGTCTCGGGTCCCAAGATCCGAGCGTCTTGTGGGGCCCTCTGCTCGTCCACAGCTGTCTCTCCCCCACCACACCCCTCCCCGCCACTGCAGGCTATGAGCTCATGTCATAACAAGAGATCAGCGTGGGCGGACGTACACAGTTGTACAGCTTTCTCGAGAATAATATGTAAAAGAAGTCTTCATGGCTGGCCTGCGTGTAAAAAAAAGGATTAATCTTTTCATGTAAAAAAAGAGGATTCATCTTTTAACGTGCATCCATAAAGCCATTACACTCGTGACATTATGTATTACGGCACCGGATTACACTTTGTGTCATTTTCTCCTCGAGCACTCGGCGGCATGGACTAAATCCACCAACACGTGTTCCTAACAGGATTGTTTTGCTCTCGCATCATTTTGTACAAAGCCTTTGTGTTTTAAAAACATAGGCACACATTCAGATGTCCCCTTGATGGTTAGGGTCCGAATTTTGCTGTCAGAAACGGTTCAGCCCATGTGTTCCTTTATGTTGGACAAAAAATATATATATACAATACCGGTCAAAAGTTTTAGAACACCTCAATTTCTTCAGTTTTTATTGAAATGTAAACCGTTTAATTTCTCAATGTACTTTGAAATTAATGCATAGAACAAATAAACAATTGGAGATAAAAAAAATAAGTAATGAAATTGTTTTGTTTAACAAAATGTAATCTACATGTTTGACTCATCAAAGTATAGCCACCTTTTGCAGATGTAACAGCCGAACACACACGTAGCAATGGAAATCAAATATTGTTCAGTAAGTTCTTCCCAACACTGTTCGCAGAAGTTCCCACATATGTGTTGCACTTGAAAAATGGGGGTGTTCTTTGTCCAATACAAATTTAGTACTTACCTTTTACGTGTCTTTTTTTTTTATGGGATAGAAATGTTGGTCATATTTGACGGTGGCTGTTATTCTTGGGGAGAAATTCTGTCTGCAGAAAATATTTATCTTGTGGCAAACTCTGCTCTTCTCCCTCCACCTCCTCATCCTCATCCTCTTCCTCCTCCTCCTCTCCACCACAGATCACGAGAAGCCCACAACGGTGATCGAGAACGGGGAGGTGCGGCTGAACGGGAAGGGGAAGAAGATTCGGAAGCCCCGCACCATTTACTCTAGCCTGCAGCTCCAGGCCCTCAACCAGCGCTTCCAGCAGACCCAGTACCTTGCTCTGCCCGAGAGGGCAGACCTGGCGGCCAAACTGGGCCTGACGCAGACCCAGGTGAGCGCTCACGTTTAGATGCCATACACTCTGACGTAAAGGTAATCTTTCATCCTTTACGTCACTTCCGGGAGTGAACAGTGGCGCGTTTAGCTGCCACTGCTCTCCGGTTGTCTTAACTGTAACTGTTTTAATGTGTTGTACGGAGACCTTGAGTGCCTTGAAAAGGCGCCTTATAAAATAAATGTATTATTATTAGTAGTATTACTCTGCAACGATGACTCGTCGTAAACATTCTTTAATTAACGTGAGTGCAAAATTAAGGAACATTTTGTACTTCAGGGTTCGTACGGTCATGGAAAACCTGGAAAAATCATGGGATTTTTAAATGGTTATTTCCAGGCCTGGAAAAGTCTTTGGAAAAAAATGCAATGCTACAAAATTTGGAAAAGTCATTGAAATTTGTTATATTCATATGTTTATTTTTGCAGTTTGAATAAAAGAATAAACATTTATATAAACATGTATTCTGTTAATCAAACTATTGTCTCTCATTCAATCGTGTCATTTAAGGTATATACTGTATATCGAGATTTCACAAACTGTTTGGTCAAGGAAATTTGGTGAAAAGTCATGGAAATCCTTTGGTCAACATGTGTATATACCCCTGTTTTATACTTTTGCGAGAGATTCAAATTAATTTTCAAAAACATTTTGCTGAAGGTAAAAACACATATCACAATTGATTTGATTGGTCTCTACTTTGTAACATGCTGAAACATCCATGTAATTATTACATCAATAGAGTTATTGTCACGGTGATAACCTTTTTTTAATTAGCCATGTTCTCAAAGGTGTTCCTCGCAGTTTGCTTACTAATTATCCGCCACGGCGGTGCTGGTTTTTGTTTTTCCTAGAGACGCCTCACTGTACACAGGTGTTGTCGGTCTGATGTCTGATAATAGTTTTTAAATAACTAAAATAATAATTGTGTTGCAGAACAGCAATTAAGTGCTCCGTTAATCCGCAATATAAATTATTTTATGTTTTTACGAAGCATTTTTCCATTAATGTTTTATTTTAGTGCCAGACGTAAACGTGACTCAACGTCGTACACCAACAACATTGCATTCAAAGCTGTGTTTTTTGCCTCCTCTTTCTGGTGACCCAATAAAGAGACGTAGAACAGCCTGTCACACACACACACACACACACATACACACACTCAGACACATATGTTGTGTGCATTTTCATACACGAATGGAAACATACATACACATACACACATGCACATACACATACACACACTTGCAGATAGCCATCGTGCACCACATCTCACTCCCGCCTTGGTGCCATTAGGCCGGCAGCCAACCTCTGAGCGCTTTCCATCGAAACTCTCACTCAGTGCTCCCAGACACTGCTGGGAAATGGCACGTTCGACCATTTTTCCTTGAAATGCGTTCTATCTCTATCCATCTCTCGCATGCATGCACACACACACACACACACACACACACACACACACATCGTGCACATACAGCTTAAACCGGCCCGCCAAATGGACGCCTTCTTTTTCTAAAAAATCACAGCAACCGTTTTCTTTTTTCGACCCAGTGTTATAAGAAGAAGCACACACACGCACAGACTCACCCAAATACACACATATACACGCACGGCGGCACCTGGCCTGCCTCCCGAGCCACCCTCCTTCTCCGCTCATGCCGGCGTTGTGGGCCACGGCGTCAGCTCCACGGTGCTGCTGCAATATGAAACCGATAATTAGGGCAGAGATGCTGTCACTGCGGCTGCATTAGCCCTAACGTGCTGTTGATGGACTGGTGGGCTCGCACTGCTCACTTTAAGGGTTCCATGAGGGCTCCGGAGGACAGCGGGTCTGTAGATTGTTGCACATCAAGGTTTCAAGCTGTAGGACGATGACGAGCGGGTGTTCTCCCTGGATACGGATTCACGGTTTTCGAAATATAGAAATAAGGAATAAACATAAAGTATTATGTTGTGTAATTACAATGGCATTGCTTCTTTATGGAGTGGCACATACATTTTATGCATTTATTTACCACCATCCACACTGAATTCTAACAGGCTGTGATTGATGTCAGCAGATGCACTGGAACAATAGCCATCAAATGAAATGTCACATTTCGGGGCTCATTCTTTCTACATATTTAGAGTCTATTAGTCTGAAGTTAGATTTGTATTTCAATAGAATAATATATCTTCCATTGACCACTTCAACCTTCTTCATAACTACCTATAATAAATCCCAGGGTAATAACTCAGAGGACTGTCAGCATGGCAGAGAAAACAGTTTTAGCCCTAGGCTTCTTCTTCTTCTTCTTCTTCTTCTTTTGCTACTTTGGGTGTTCGCTTTCTCTTTTTATTTTTTCTCTCCTCCTTCGCGGCGAAGCCGAGAACCAATTTGACACAAAGGTATTGTTCGCTGACTGCGTGTAATTATTTATGATTCATTTGTCCCTGCTAAACTGACAGGTTTAGCCCGAGAGGCGTATTTTTGTAATTTAATGCTCAATTTGCAAGCATGCAGGAAACTTGAGAACGTGCCAATTATGTGAACAGTGAACCGTCTGGAGTGAGCGTTCTGATCGGATTGTGTTCGTCTCGCCGACACACAAACACACACTGTTGTCATGATTCAAAGGAAGGAAAGCGCTTTTTAAAACTCAATGTTTTATGAAGCTCAAAATAACTGCATTGAATCACTGTGGTGTTCAGTATCCATCTCCTTATTACACATAAACATACAAGGACTAGCCATGAGCCTGCATCACAACAATAATGTGTGAGCTGGTATTCTGAGCTCCATGTGCTGGACTCTCCATCCTCTCCCCACGGAGGCGGGGTCTGTGTTACTCACAGGTACCATGACAAGCCCATTCTGGTATTTTCTGCCTGTTGTATATTACCACTTGTCAAGCCATCATGTTGAAGAATTAATGGTTCATTTGTAAAGCTCATTAGAACCTAATTGTAGGTTCCATGGCTGTATTGTCATCTGCAGTGGGGTTTGTCTGTGGTGAGGTATAGTCTGCATGTAATCATCACTCATTGTCTCGCTTGGCCTCCTGTCGTTTTGATATTTAGAATATTCACTTTGGCGCCTCATTATTTTTCATTCCAACTGCTGATTTTTTTATTTTAAAAAAATATATATATATGTTTACTTTGTAATGCCAGACAGACTCACCTGTTCACTGGAACGTCGTTCACTTCCTGGCGGCTATAGCTGCTGAGGAGACGATGCCAAGATTCTTTACTTATGCATAGATTTACACATCATATTTTTAAATGGGCACTTTAAAATGATTACAGCAAACACAGAAACAAAAATATGTTCTAATATTCTAACGTTAAACTGTAAAGAAGCGTTGCATACTTTGATAGAACAAATAAAATAAATGGCAGATGCAACCACAGAATGTTCTTGCAGCGCAATGGGTCGAAGACTTTGCTTTCCTTATATGTTTTCTGTAAGAAAAAAATGGTTCAAGCATAAGAGACATGCAATCTTTGGTGGCAGCAAAGCAACTACGGAGGAGGGTTCAGGTTTGTGTGCATGGCAACGACATGACACATCTTGAAGACGTGTCATGTCGTTGATAAGCTTAGCGGTTCAATCGGTGCATCATCAATCAATCCACTATATTTAGGGTTTTATCAATCAATAACTACACCGTATATTTTCCCAGGTTGCTCATATTCTGTTTTGTGATTCTGTATAGATTCTGCAAAACCCATTTTTAATCAATAGTGAACGTGCAAAGATGAACTCAGCCCACATGTTATTTACCCTCTCTTGGTAGCTCTGTAATTTCACATGTTACAGAACATGTGATGCCGATCCCAGCCTTCTGATTGTGTGTATGTGTGTGTGTGTGTGTGGGGGGAGGGGGGGGGGGCTGCTATATGACAGATTTGGTCAAAAGAATCCCAATATATGGTCTCTCTTACCGTATTGCATATGCAGCAAAATAGCGATATACACATATTCTGTTTAACTTGTTCATTCATTCTCATAATTAAATTATTCTTCGCTGCCGAAAATCGTAAAACGTTTCAACACGTTTATTTAATTTTAATTTTGTTTCTTTTTCAATCATGTTTTAATAGTATTTGTGTTTGTTAATGATCGTTTCCTTTGACAAAGAATATTCCTCTATGATACCGATAGAATACATTCCCCAATTTGAGTATTCACTTTTTCCTTTCCTTGTCATGCAGGTGAAAATATGGTTCCAGAACAAACGGTCCAAATACAAGAAGATCATGAAGAATGGGCCGTGTGGACCCGAGGGAGACCACCTGGCCCCCCAGCCTGCGTCCTCCTCCTCCCCCTGCTCACTGTGGGACATCAGCATGGCCGCCAAAGGCGCGCCAGTGCACTCTGGAGGATATATGAACAATTTCGCTCACTGGTACCCGGGACACCAGCAGGACTCCATGCCGAGGACTCAGATGATGTGACGCAGCACTTAAGGATACATTTATGGATTTATGCCAGCGAGCTGACTGGAGCTGTTAGGGACACACAGACATTGTCGTGGATGTGAGACGCACTGGAGGCAGAAATAACGTAACGGGCAGAGATCAATTGCAGAAAACAGATACTGTGGTTTTCCTTTTAACCTGGAATGGAGGGGGGAGGTGGGAGTGGGGATGCTGTAGCCAGGGGGGGTTCACACTCCTAATTTGTCAAATACCATATCTTTGTCAGCTGCCCTCTGCGTTAAAACGATGAAGCTCTCAGAGCCATTTCGAATTTGCAGGGTGATCTTTAGCAGCCGTGAGGGGAGTAGAGGAGGAAGTCAGCCTACTTAAAACGTACTCCTGTGTGGTGGTGGTGGTGGTGGTGGTGGGGTGGGGTGGGGTGGGGGTAGATGTAAAAGCACTGTTTGTGTCCTGTGTGAAACCAATTTATTGTGCGTGAAATTTTAACTTAGTCTGCGTCACACACGTAACGTACATAACTTACGTTAGCATACATAGCATCCCTAACTAAGTCGTGACAATAACTTAACTTCTATCAAGAACGCAACGTGTTGAGGTCTATCGGACTAGATATATATTTTCAAAAGTGTTAAAAAAAAAAAAAAATGACATCAAGGAGAAAAGACCAAGCGACAGGTTAGCAGTGAGAGGCCGTGCTGCGGTAGCAGCAACCCCCCAGGTGCTTGGAATAAACATATTAATAATCATAATTTGTAAAAGGGTGAGTGTGTTATTGCTTCTTTCAAAAAAGTACATGTGTAGACTCCCTTTCTGACAGCCAGTGTGCGTTGTTTCTGCCTCCAGAGGAAGTCGGCCTGCCAAGACATTTGTGATTAGGCTACAACTCAAAGCTAACGGCGGCCCCGCAGCTCTGATTCTGGACACTTCAGGGGGTTTCTGTCTACTCAGTGTGAACCAAAGAGCTTTCTTTATGGAATTGATTCAAAAGAACCTTCTGGTTTGCTAACTGTTATTTTAAAAAATTGTTTAAAAAAAAGATCAGATTAACAGACTAAAGAGGAGAAGAAAGGTTCTTTTGACTATTGGGTGTATTTTTTTAATAATTCTGACAGGGTGTAACACTAGTGAGGGTCTGTGGAGCATAAAGACCTTAAAGAGCCATAATGGGAGGTTGATTACACTCTGATGGGGTGAATGAAAAATACTTTTATTTTATGGTACTTATAATCCCCTTTTTTTAGGACTATATGGGAAATAGGCACTGAATCCACATGGAGTCAAATTATATATATGAATATATATATAATGTTTTATTTTTATGATTATTATTATAATAAAAGATCTAATCTAGTGAAATGATCAAGTCCAAAAACAGATTCCAGAAATGTATTTGAAATTAAGCTAATGATTTGGAAGCTTTGTTGGGACAAAATGATCATGCTAAATAACAGGGATTAATTAATCAGCTCCATTCTTCTGATTGTGTACATTTCATCTTGTTTTCTTCTTTTCTTCTCTGATGGATTTTTTGCTTTGTTTGTGGTCAGTTTAAATGTTTCGTCCCAACACATTTTTTTTCTGCTCATCTCCTGAAATTTACCAATAATCTTATTGGCCATGAGTGAGGACATGCTATGTTATTTGAAATAAATCAAACCCAGTGATCATTGCCACCCTATTTTCATTTTGTTTATTTAACTTGCATCCAATATTTTAGTTTATGCATATTTAACTGATAATATCAAATGAGGCTTCGGCCTAAAAGCAACACGGTCCTCCTCATGTTCGGGTTCCTGTGCGCCCCACCGGCCTGGAGACACTTTTCTCTGAAGTCGTAAATCAGAAGAAGGGGGT
Organism: Pseudoliparis swirei; assembly: GCF_029220125.1. Classification (NCBI taxonomy): domain Eukaryota; kingdom Metazoa; phylum Chordata; class Actinopteri; order Perciformes; family Liparidae; genus Pseudoliparis; species Pseudoliparis swirei. The sequence goes on along the minus strand of NC_079410.1, from coordinate 20,477,413 downwards.
CACGTCTGTTGCCCCACAAACATCTGGAAAAGCAGAAAGAGTCGTCAAACACCGTCAATGATTTTATAAAATGACCATGCCAATTATAGGCAATTTAAGACACAGATTGTTAAATAAAGCTTTCACTCTGACGCTGTAATTATCTGTAATTGTCAGTCAAGGGAATATCCTCGGGCCTTGAAGGAAAGGGCGAGGAAGTAGTGGATTACATCCAACTGGATTACCGAGGGCTAATCCTTTCACAACAAAATGGATTACAAAAGAATGCATTTATGCATTACTGTATTATGCTGCCCCTGGTGAGGTTGTGGTGTCTGGTGTTTTGTTTTAATTCCCATTTTGGAGATTATGAAACGATAGTATCTTATTCCTTCTTGTTTTTTTAAGAACAAAAAAGGAAAGTAGAATATACTCCATTACTTGTTTTAGAGCAATCCCCTAGACAGAAGAACACTTAAATTGTGTCTTATTTATTAAATATCTTACTTCATATTATCTTCCTGGTAAAAAAAGGCACCATCACTCTGTGGGTTGAAAGACATGCGATGACAGACAGACTTATGACAGACACGTGTGATGTCACGCACAATTGTCCTTGAGTCCTAATAGAGCAACAGGTTGGTTATAGATCTATATATTTGATTAATATATAAATATATACAGTATATATATATACATCTCTAGATCTATATATATATATATATATATATATATAACAATATATATATATATATACAGTGGGTACGGAAAGTATTCAGACCCCTTTAAAATTGTCACTCTTTGTTTTATTGCAGCCATTTGCTAAAATCAAAAAAGTTCATTTTATTTCTCATCAATATATACTCAGCACCCCATCTTGACAGAAAAAAAAGAAATGTAGAAATGTTTGCAAATCTATTAAAAAAGAAAAACTATGGCAAACTATGCAGGCTTTCATATGTCTTCCACTGAGGAGAGGCTTCCGTGGGGCCACTGTCATAAAGGCATTTATCAAATGTGAAACTGGTCATTTTAATGCCCAAATGGTGATGTAACTGTATGACTCCAGTTATTTCTGAGCTATAATGTGCCTTTATAGGTAACTAAATGGGCACATGTTTTACATGGTGCTGAGCAGCAGTAACGTCTGATTGGACGGCTACCACCCTAACCCCGCCTCCTGTCCCGCAAGTACATCAGACTTGTCTGTCTTTCCCTCTCATGTCTCGTGTGCCTCACTGGCATCCGTGCAGCCGCCTGTCTGGACGCCGCCGAGCACTTCCTGTCCACTTTTTAAACACTTCCTCTGAACCAGTTGAGCGGAAATGTTTTTGATAACTAAACATAAAGTTAAATAATTAAAATGTATTCCAACACTGACATAATAAATTCCTACAATTCAGTATATTAATATATTTGTCTGGCAGCTTTAGTCTCTGATTACCTTGCAGATTGCAATTTCTCAAACCCCTTCCTAACTACCCAAACTGAACAACAGTGTATAAAGGGTAGCTGTGGCTACTGATGTAGCTTACCAGCACCGGGATGACTGTGTGTGTGTATGACTACTGGACTCTGGACTCTGTAAAGCGACTTCGGGTGCCTTGAGAAGTGCTATATAAAATAAATGATTATTATAAAGGAGTAGAAATGAGCTCCATCTTCAACATATACAGCTGAAATAATTATCCAAACAAATATATACATGTAATATCCATAGTTATAATACGGGTAGATGAAATCAAGCATTCTGATTGGTTGAGAGTGAGTCACAGGGTGTACTTTATCGATCCATAATGTCCTGTACACCTGATTACATTTATGGAACGTTCCATATCAGTGCGCACTCAAAATAACAATAACCGGTAGATTTTGCACAACCGTTAGTTCTCATTTCAAGCTTGACAGTTATCAAACATGTTTCGTGTAAACTTTGATATTTTGGGGGGAATGGCTTTTGATGGGTGGTTAGCCGAAGAGGATACTTCAGGTGTACGTCGTGCTATCATAAAAAAGAAAGAAATTGAGACCTATGAAATATTGCGCAGCCTAATGAAGTGGGCAATTAACCGCTTCACCAACTGATGCGAAGAGATGGGGAAAACGTAGACCTGAAGACCATAACCAGAGACGATATGAATGAAATACTGCAGGATTTCTATGGTACTGTGCGCAATGGAAAGAGTGAACACTACGGGGTCAGCAGTTACTGCGTGCGGGACTGAACAGATACATCGATGATCCACCATTGCTGGTGTTTAATAAAGGACAGCGGGCATTCACGTCCACAAACAATGTTTTTGTTGGCGTAGTAAAAACCTGTAGACGCCAAGGACACAAAACATCATGGATCCATACCAGCGTGTTATCTAGCCACGGTAAAGGCCTCACGGGATCCGTCCACACCAGAGAGTCCAGTTAGAAAAGTGTGGTTCGATATCCAACTGCACTTTGGACGACGAGGAAAGGAGGGTAACCGCCAGCTAACCACAGGGTCGTTTGCAGCTTTCACTGATGAGAATGGACAGAAGTATGACAACATGACATTCAATGAGGAGACAAAGAATCATAAAGATCCACAGTAGCGCAAGTAAGACATGGCTACATGTATTCTCTTCCAGGAAACCCCCGCTGTCCTGTTGCCTCCTTGGAAAAGTATCTGTCACTCCTCCCCCTCAACGCACCTGCATTTTACCTGCACCCAAAGAAGAGCGCTGCCGCCTCGAGTGACATTTAGTAGGTCTCAAGATTCAAGATTCAAGATTCAAGATGTTTTATTTGTCACATACACACACAGGGTGTGCAGTGAAATGAAAGTGGCAATGCTCAGCAGGAATGTGCAAGGGCAACAAGTACACACTATTTACAATAAAAAACAACACAATATTTACAGTAAGTGTGTGTGTGTGTGTGTGTGTGTGTGTGTGTGTGTGTGTGTGTGTGTGTGTGTGTGTGTGCCTAAGAGGGGCAGTTGTGTGGGTCTATGTGGGGGTCCTGGTGAGGTCGGAGTTCACAGTCCTGATGGCCTGAGGAAAGAAACTCCGTCTCAGTCTCTCTGTTCTTGCAGCGTGACTACGGAGGCGCCTGCCTGACCGCAGCAGCTGAAACAGTCTGTTGTTGGGGTGGTGAGGATCCTTCATGATCCTGCCGGCTCTGGTTCTGCACCTCCTGGTGTACAAGTCCTGCAGGGTGGGGAGTGTAGTTCCAATAGTGCGTTCAGCCGACCGCACTACTCTCTGCAGAGCCTTCCTGTCCTGAGCGGAGCAGTTGCCAAACCAGGCTGTGATGCTTCCTGTCAGGACGCTCTCTACAGCGCAGAGTAGAAGGACTGAAGGATCCTCTGGGAAACTTTAAATTTCCTCAGCTGCCTGAGGTGGTAGAGGCGCTGCCTTGCCTTTCTCACCAGAGTGTCTGTGTTTGTTGACCATGTCAGATCCTCGGTGATGTGGACTCCCAGGTATTTATACCGCTCACCCTCTCCACAGTAGTCCCGTTAATCCCCAGTGGTGAGTACGTCCTCTGTTGTTGTACCCTCCTAAAGTCCACAATCAGCTCCTTAGTTTTGGTGACATTCATGATGAGGCTGTTGTCCTGGCACCAGAGTGACAGATCAGCAACTTCCTCCAGGTAGGCCTTCTCGTCGTTGTCGGAGATCAGGCCCACCACCACTGTGTCATCCGCAAACTTGATGATGGTGTTGGAGCTGAACCTGGCCACACAGTCATGTGTGTACAGGGAGTACAGTAGGGGCTGAGGACGCAACCCTGCCGGGATCCTGTGTTCAGGGTGAGGGATTTGGAGGTGTGTCTGCCCACCCTGACCACCTGTGGCCTGGCGGTCAGGAAGTCCAGGATCCAAGCACACAGGGGTGTTCAGTCCCAGCTCAATCAGCTTGCCGGCCAGTCTGGAGGGGACTATGGTGTTGAAAGCTGAACTATAATCAATGAACAGCAGTCTCACATAGCCCCCCCTCTGGCTGTCCAGATGAGAGAGTGTGGTGTGCAGTACCTGGGAGACAGCATCATCCGTGGATCTGTTTGGGCGATAAGCAAACTGCAGCGGGTCCATGGAGGAAGGGAGGAAGGCGCAGATGTAGTCCTTTATCAGCCTCTCAAAGCATTTCATGACCACCGAGGTGAGGGCCACCGGTCGGTAGTCATTCATACATGCTGGAGAAGCATTCTTGGGCACAGGGACAATAGTGGATCTTGGCTTTAGTATAGGGTCATCTTTACGCGCTTTAGCCAGTCAACCCTAACGCGCATTAATAACAATGAGAATTTAGTTTTCTCTGTCGCAGGTACAGAATGGAGCCAATGGGCGTACATTATCTCACTACAATGTTGCCCAGGATATGCAAGTGGTGGGCACAAACATCTACACCAATCATTGCCTGTGCATGGGAGCCAGAGCCTTCAGGTATCAAGCTCCTCTTTTATGGAACCAGCTTCCACCTTCAGTCCGGGAGGCAGACACAGTCACCTCATGTAGAGTAGACTTAAGACTTTCCTCTTTGATGGTCTTATAGTTAGGGCTGAATCAGGTTCACCTGGTCCAGCCCCTTGATATGCTGCTATAGTCTTATAGCTGCTGGGGGATGTTTAGGATGCACTGAGCACCTACCTCCTCTTCTCTCTCTACTTATTGATGAATTTTCATCTCTCCATTGCACATTATTAACTCAGCTTTCTCCTCGGAGTCCTTGTGACTTCACATCTCATAGGGTCCATTGGACCTGGCTGTGTCTGATGCCATGGCCCTGCTGAAGTGCCCCGCCCGCTTATCCTCTCTACCTCCATCTGCCTGATGGATTGTGGAGGTCTGGATCATGGTCCATGCCTACTATGAACTAATCATACACTCTGTCATATCCAAATCAACATGAACAAACGTTAATGTTTAAATTAAATATTATTGTATTGCAAGTGTCCCATTGTCATTTTTGTTGTTTTAATGGCAACCTTTGTCAAAATTAGCAATGTGAATGAATGAGAAGGTGCGAGATCTAGCTAGGATAACAAACGTGATGTTCCCAATGCTGTTTGTCTGTTGCATAGCAACAGCCTCACAGACAGGGACTATTTTCTCTTGGCTACTGAAATGCGATACACAACTATTTTGTACTGAAAGGGAGCTGAATATTTTCTTTTTATGTATAATGTTGCAGGCAACCGAATTATAAAAGCAATAAGGTACTCGATACAGTACTGCCTCTCGTATCTTATTGCTTAAATAAAAGCAAAACACTGACAGGGATCATGTTTCTGCAAAATGATCTCACTCTCTGTATTTAAAGACCATTTGTGCTGAGCTAATGGACGTTGCTCGTGTTAGCACTTCTGCGTTGGATTTTCTTTTCATTCTTAAACCCCCAAAAAGTCAAAATACCAGCTGCAGATCCTCTTTTGGACACAAGTTCTTTCGTTGTCCTTCGTCTTCCTTCATCTGTTCTCGAAGGGGCCGTTAACAGACTATTGCCAAAGAAGCAATATTTAAAATAAAAAAATTTAAAAACAGCATCCCGCCCAGAAGAAATAAAAGAGGGAGGCTGTGTTCTTAAGGTTGAACAAGAAGCCCACCACTGGTTGCGTTACTCGCAGTATGCACCGCTGCATGTAAACAGGAATATTAGTGGAATATTCTTTTTTTTGTTCGACATCTAAACAGCTTAGTAGGAAAACGGACCTTTCCGGACCATATGTAATAGCATATAATGGATGTAAACATCGTCAATTAATACTTTATATTTCACATAATTCCAGTGCATCCGCCATAACAAGCTTAAAACATCTTGTTCAGACAGCAGTTACAAATACAGATGTAATACAAAAACATTGATAAAAAATGTCCTTCTATATGTTTTCATATCTTGCTTATAGATGCTAATTGGGTTTACATAATAAAGTGGACTCTGGAGCGAGCAGCGATGTGAACGTGCACTGGCTCCATGTTGGAAAGAGGCTTGGGCATAAAAGTTTGTCAAAAATTACAAAAACCTTTAATCACCGTTGGCCTCGCATGTGAACCCTTCTTCCTCTTTCTCTGAAATCTAGCGGAGACGGTTGACTTTTTAAAGGGAAACACATGTTGGGGAACCTGAACATTTTGTCCTGATAGCAGAGGACCACAGAAAATATAAATGACATCACTGAGGTGTGTATTCATTTACATGTTGAAAAAGCTGCTGAGTCAATGTTGGAGGAAGCCATATTTCTGTTCTACCATCCCTCGTAGCGCTCATAACTATATTCTGATCTTCTCGTTTTCTTTTCTTGCGAGGATCAACACTCCAGACTCTGGGATATTTATTTAATCTGCAGCATCCTGTTGCCTCTGGCTCAGTTCACACAGGAGAATTTTATGGGCCTTGTTTCACAGGCTTCAGACACAACGTATTCCCAATGAACTGATGGAAAGGCCGAGAGGGAGCAAAGAGCATGGCAGCTCCACACTGTGCTCAAAAGAGGGCAAAAGAGGAACAAAGCCCCCCCCCCCACACACACACATACACACACACACACATATTCATACACACACATACAGAAGTGATGGAGACTTTTAAAACGACTAAGTTATATTGTGGATTGTGGATTTTGTTTTCAACTTCCTACTGTACAGAACAATAAAAACACAGATATAGCACAACACACAAATACCTTAATACTGTAACTCGTTGTGTTACATATCTGACACTCAGTGTTGTTTTATATATATAAAACTATCTATTTACTTACACTCATCCAGGGTCGGGTCGCGGGGGCAGCCGGCTTGGGAGGGTATTCCAGACGTCCCACTCCTCAGCAATTCTTTCCAGCTCGTTCTGGTGAGCCCCGCCAGTCCGTCTCACGCTCCATTTCGCTATTGCTCGTGAACGAACTTCCTCTCACGGAGTAGTGACTTACCCCAACCCAGGGAGAACCATGGCCTCAGACTTGGAGGTTCTGTCGCTCATCCCGACTGCTTCAGACTCAGCTGCAAACAGCCCCCAGTGCATGTTAAAGGTCCCGTTCTGAAGGGGCCAATAGAACCACTGAGTTTTCTGCATCACCAATTTGACAAAAAGCCATCTCATGAACATTAATTCAATGTTTCTTTAACCTGAAAATGTTGTTCTACAGTCTCATGCTCTGATGAAGATCATTTGGACTGAAAGCTCAAATAAAGGGAACACTGGATAGATCCAAGTGGGTGGATCAATCACGACTATGTTGAAAACCGGTGCCGACAGCAATCTTTGGCACCTCAAACCTGGTGCTAGGTCAACAGTGGCTTGGCTAGGTTAGGCCCAGCAGGGTCTTGTCTTTGCCGCCGATACTAATTGCCGAGCATTGATGATCCATATTGACAGATACAGAACCCTTTGTTGTTTGTTTGGAGCAGATGGTCCACACGGATCTAGACTCATTTCTTTTTCCACCGTCTGACGGTAAACCATCAAAAATCCAAGATCTTCTCCGAATTTAGTTTCAATGATAAGTTTATTGAAGTGTTATTAGAGGCTGAGAGTTACTGTAAAGTGGTCATTATTCCCTCTTCAATATCAGCTGCTGTGTTGGTTTCATCAAATACGTGAAGTTCAGATGCATCAGGAAGCCCCAACTTGTTTTGACTTCAAGAAGATAAGCATAAAGATATATGTTTAGCTGCATACATTGTCAGGGCTTTCCTGTCATGGATGTCAAAATGAACAAAGCAACCTGCAGGACGAAGCATACTGCCCTCTACTGACTCAAGGATGTCGTGCAAATATGAACTGTCATAAGAGGGAAAGCACCAGTCATAAGAATGCATTATGAGATTCCTTGCAATCCTTAAAACAATGCAAAGCACAGGAAATCTTTTAATAATTCAATTTTGTTGACAAGATGACTACTCACCTACATTGATGAATTCAAAAAAGGTGAAACACGACTATCCTCTGATGGAGCTTACCTTTTCCGGTATTTTACCTTAACCAACAGTATAGCATGATAACACCTTGCATATACTACACATAGTGGAGACAATTGGCTGTTTAACACACTCACACAATTAACTCCCATACAGTGGTGAAGACCATAACTGCGAAATGGACAGTTATTAATGTCACACGGCACCGTTTACCACCTCTCCCGCCTACATTGGCTCCTGAAAGCTACACCAAAGTCTTGTTTCCGTCTCATCGTGGCGGACAGCCGGTTGCAAAATGTGTAGTCACGGTTACAATGCTTTTAATGTTGGATCATTTTAATTTTAGCCACCAGCTAAAGCTAGCTATGTCGTCTTAGCCTAGCGCCAACAAAGCAATGCCACTTTATAGTGAAAAACACAATGCTAATTGTAGCTAAGCTATACGTGACCGGAGAAAATGTGTCCCATTAATTGACCACCGTAGCGAGCAGTTAATGGTGTTCAGCTAAATTAGCATTTAACCGGCCACAATGGCGCCTTATGTCGCATCGGCGCAGTTGAAGTTAACACGCCATTCCATCGAATGTTAACGATAATGTTAGAGCATGTTTAAGTAAATCTTTGATACAGTGTAATGGCTAAAGTGTACAGCTAGGGATTAAATAAGAGAATATATATTTAAAGCCCATATTTTAAATGTGCCGATGAAGTGCATGAACTTTGCAGCCCCACCCTCTTCACATCCAGCTGAGGTCAAATACTCTTTACGTGGAGAAATCCTTCTTTGGCTTTTATAAGATATATACCTCTTTAAAATGTTTTCTTTTTTATATATGCTATGCTTTCTAATACAGAAACTTAAAAAGTCATGGAGCAAGAAATTCACTTGCATAACATATAGCACAACGCATGTGGAAGATGGGTATGAAATGGGGGAGGACATCTCAAGAGCTTGCGTTAGGACAAAAATGTGAAAACTATCAAACTGAGGACTTTGCAACTTTTCAATTCAATTCAATTTATTTGTATAGCCCAATTTCACAAATTACAAATTTGTCTCAGAGTGCTTTACAATCTGTACACATAGACATCCCTGTCCCAAAACCTCACATCGGATCAGGAAAAACTCCCAAACAACCCTTCAGGGGAATAAAAGGGAAGAAACCTTCAGGAGAGCAACAGAGGAGGATCCCTCTCCAGGATGGACAGGTGTGATAGATGTAATGTGTACAGAAGGACAGATTTAGAGTTAAAATACATTCAATGAATATGAGAGAGTGTATGAATAGTTCATAGTAGGCATATTCCACGATGGAGACCTCCACGATCCATCAGGCAGATCAGAGGAGGAGTGGGCGGAGTCTCAACAGTGGGCGGAGTCTCAACAGGGCAGTGGCGTAGTTGGTAGCAGGAATTCCACGATCCAGACCTCGATGATCCATCAGGCAGATAGGATCTATGCCGTCTCATAGGGTCCGACGACCCTATGAGACGTGAAGTCAAAAGGACTCCGGGGAGAAAGCAGAGTTAGTAACGTGTGATTGAGAGATGACAATTCATCCCTAAGGAGAGAGAAAAGAGGAGGTAGGTGCTCAGTGCATCCTAAACGTCCCCCAGCAGCTATAAGCCTATAGTGAACCTGATTCAGCCATAAGCTCTGTCAAAGAGGAAAGTCTTAAGTCTACTCTGAAATGAGGTGACTGTGTCTGCCTCCCGGACTGAAGCTGGAAGCTGGTTCCATAAAAGAGGAGCTTGATAACTAAAGGCTCTGGCTCCCATTCTACTTTTTAAGACTCTAGGAACTACAAGTAGTCCCGCATTTAGTGAGGCAGCTCTCTAGTGGGGCAATATGGTACTACAAGCTCCTTAAGATATGATGGTGCATCACCAATCAAGGCTTTGTAGGTTAAGAGAAGAATTTTAAAAATGATTCTTGATTTTACTGGGAGCCAGTGCAGAGCAGCTAGTGCAGGAGTGATGTGATCTCTTTTCTTAGTTTTAGTGAGAACACGAGCTGCAGCATTCTGGATCAACTGGAGGGACCTAAGAGACTTATTAGAGCAGCCTGATAATAAGGAGTTGCAGTAATCCAGTCTCGAAGTAACGAACGCATGAACCAATTTTTCTGCATCTTTTTGAGACAAAATGTGCCTGATTTTTGAAATATTACGTAGATGAAAGAATGCAGTCCTTGAGATTTGCTTTCCTTTGAACTTGCTACTGGGCAGATGACAGCATTTGACCCCCATAGAGTAGAAAGGAAAGACAGATTCATAGAATGAGACATATTGAGAAGGAGAAAAACATGAGGGGAAAAACACGTTAATTAAAACAAGTCGTAAACGGCAGGGAGTCACTTTATATTGGCTTATTAAACTTGACCCATGCGGTGAGAAAACACATACGCGCTTAGTTTAGAAGTGCAACTGAGATACTGCAGAACTTCGAGTGTGTGTGTGCGTGTGAGAGAACATCCATGTGTGCAGGGGGTTGGCGTCATGCACCAGGCAGCAGAGTCCGACCGATACCTCTGGCTCATATTTCAACGTCTGGTGAGAATCAGACGTGTGAGAACGTATTGCCTGCTGACGTGCATGGAGGGTTTCGACAGAGAGCGGAGGTGACAATAAAGTACACTTAAACATTTAAAAAAGCATTAAAAAGCAAGAGTTTACTAATACTCCATACTTTAATCCGGCCATCCCTCTGACCGCCCAACCAGCAGTTCTGGTTGTGGACTGCTGTAGAAACATGTCGTTAGAGGACCGACGTAGACCTATAGGGCTATAGTCCGTCGTAGATTCTTAATTTCAGGCGAATGTACACGAATGAATACATTGTTATGAATATGTGTATTCCCTAACTATGTATGAGATGAGCACACTGCAACAGCGGGCTTCCATGTTGCTTTTGTATCGGCTCTCGAACCGTTTCACCATAGGGTCATAAACGTCTCCCTCTGCCGCTGACGGGCTGAGCTCGCAGTGGCCGATGACGTCATCGCCCCTCCCCCAAAAGCGGTCACCTTCGCTCACCTTCCAACCGGCTCGCTCCAACTCTTCGTGGCGATGGAAAAATATTTGGCTCTCGTTTTTTCCTCCACATGCTTGAGCAGAGACTTCATAACCATAAAAAGCACCACACGTCCACCTGGTTGGTCTTTGGGGTCATATTGTTGTTAGTCACATAATATAATATAAGGTGCTAGCTAACCCCCCAATGTGGAGAACAAGTCGCTACAAGTGCCTGTTGGCCCTTTCCGTCTGTCTCCCTGTGATGTTCACGGACATTCCTCTCCGACACCTGGAAGCTGAGGGCTCAGCACAGGAAGGTAAGAGCCTAAACAAACATGGAAGGTGTCCCGGTGGATCTGTGGTTGAAGGGTCCACATCCTGCACACTCGTGGGTACGGCGGAGCGTGTTCCGAGGACGTGGGCGCCTGTCGGCCCTCACACACTCAAAGGCACATGTCTTAAGTCGTCGTGTCATTTCACCGTCCTGGAGAAGAGAACCACGCGCACACGCACACGCACCCACACACACACACACAGACACACACACATCCTCCGCAGCCCATTTGAAAGACTTCGTGTTCAACAGCCTCCATGTTATATACGACTCGGTCAAACTGCTGTGTGACAGGGCGTCAGAAGAAAGTCTTGAAAACAGTGAGAAGAACTATCACACAACTGCAAGAAGTATGTATTTAATTACAACTTTGCAAATGTTGAATCATTCATTTCAATGGTCACAAAGGGAAATATTTGGGAAGTATTCAAAGGTCGTTGTATCTGCGTGCCAGTTGTCAACGAAGGATGCGCTGAATTTGGGCCTTTGCAACGTGTGGAGCAATTGACGGTGTTTTTCATTCGACCGGTATTGTAAAGTATGTGGTATAAAAACGTGTAGGACCAGCAGGAACGTGTGGGCGGGTCTACAAAGTATCATTAAAAAGTCACTGTTTCGCAACGTTAACCATGTTTCTGTGAGTGTGCTACGTGGCTGACATGAAACCACGACATTGATAACATTGTTTGCAAGCGTCCTTCTCAATGCTCCCCTTTCCTCATGCCCTCTTTCTGTTGGCTAACCTGTGGGTTTGGAAGGTTGAGAGCCTAGAGAGCTGCTTGTTGTTACACACGCGTCTCTCCTCCCCTCTCCAACTGTGTGCCACATGAAAGCAGTGTACACCCGTCTCTCTCTGTGTTATTAGTATCCAGAGACTCCAGAGTGTCTACCGCACTGTCACCTCCCACAACCTCCTTTACACCACTCTGTATATATATGTGTGTGTGTGTGTGTATGTGTGTGTGTGTGTGTGTTGTCTATAATATATAGATGGGTGCAACCTGTATCTATTGTCTGACTCACTCTGACTGGCAGACCAGAAAAGCCCCGTCAGCACACTTTCAATGCCTGTGTGTGTGTGTGTGTGTGTGTGTGTGTGTGTGTGTGTGTGTGTGTGTGTGTGTGTGTGTGTGTGTGTGTGTGTGTGTGTGTGTGTGTGTGTGTGTGTGTGTGCGTGTGTTTGTACTTCACAGGTAACTACGCACTGAAAATAATACACTAGTAGCTTATTCAAACATACCCATTTTATTTTTTTACTCATATTCTGAAAAATAAAAAGCTTCTAAGGCACAAACGGCTGTGCCACTTTTGCTCTACAGTTGACACGATAAATAATAAACCTGAGTACAGCATGTGTTAACTTATAATATAAAATAAAGCACTTATTTCTCATGTTTTAGCACCAACTTGCTGTTACTTTGGGTCGTTTTACTGTGACAACCCGTAAACTTATGCTCAGCCTGTGACCACCCTTGTAGAGTGGCTCTGGGGAGCTTTGTCAAATGACCCTGATGACGTCACGATGATGTCACCGGGGTTACTTTGGTTTAGGGTTGGCAGATTTCAAATTCAAAACAGAGAGCCTGCATTGTAAAGGCCACATGGAGTCTAAAGGATGTGGGTGTTTATAAAGCCAGGTAGGAGGGTCTAATGAAAGGCATCAGGTTGCATTATGGGAGTTGTAAAATGCAGCATTTTCGGAGCTTGGCTCTTACGAAAAGGATAAACGTCGGGATATCTCGAACCATCTCGATACAGCAGAACCACAGATATTGTCTTTTTAATTCCACGCATTTCTCTTCCTTGTGAAAACCTGGTGCCTGTACATTACCCAAAATGCAACTCGACCTCCGACAGCTCGGTCGCTGATTCGGGTGTGTAGTAGCCACTAACGTTGCCTCCAGCTTCCAGCAGAGATGAGAAGCGGGCTACAGACTTCTGGTAAGACAACACGCCGTACCACCAGATTTGTTGAATTTTCAAACGTGTAGACCCGACCGACTCAAGTGACATCACTGGAGGAAATTCCCCAAACTTCACACAGCTCCTTCTCGAACCACAAAAGGCTTTGTATTTTCTTTTATCTGCTACAGGTGGGTTTTATAAGAACCAAAACTCCTTTGACAAAAAAAGGGAATGGACACAAACATTGTTTAGAATGGCGGGTAAAATGTGCCGTAGCTACAGAAATAAATAATTCACTTCTTGTTATCTAAAGATCGCTGCAGGGATATACCGTATTTTTGTGGGCCAACCAGGAAGTTGGCATCGCACTGGTTCCCTTAACCAAAAGCCAGTGGGATTATTGCAGAAAAATAAGCTCTGTAGCAAAAATGTTTATGATGCCTACTAACGAGAGGGTTACCACATGTTTTCTGTCGTAGACCAATGGGTTGAAAATCTCTACTTATTTCAGGCGTTTAACCAAAAAGATATTCAACTTCCAGACGAGGGAACCAAAGCAAAACTAATGACTCGTTTCTTCTTGCGGCACTCTTTTGGACCTATGTTGTTCCATCCGTGAATTTATTCTCACGACTTTATTCCTAGTGGAAAAATGTGGTTTCTAATTTGGGCCTAATACCAAAACACCCTCCATCTACACCCTCTCTACAGTTTGTCTCCTGCGTTCGGCTGATATTAATGTTATATTTAAAAAGGTTATCATCCTTTCAGTGTTGCCCACCTTCAACATGATCTGTCCATGTAATGCCCAACAGATGTTAATGTTCACGCTGGTTTGGTGGGCTTTAATTTACTGCAAAGCCAGGAAAATGTCAGTAGTATTCCATTTGAGAGGGAAAAGGCTTTGTCAGAGGTCTCTTTCCAGGAGGAGAAATTAAGGAATGACTGAAGCTTTTTTGGGGGAATAAATATGGTCATAATTAAAATATAAATGTTGTATTATCAGTGATTTCAAATAAGAAAATCAATCTCAGCTCACCTGCTCATCTCCAGGAGTTTATAAATGCTGTAGAAAAGTCTGTGTGACAACATGTGGGCTGGGTTTTTACAGTCGTGACTCGTGTCGGATGATCACTGTCAGGAGTTTCTATTTCCATATACCCCCCCCCCCCCCCCCGCCCCCCTAAAATAAAACCCTGCAGGTGTTTGGAGCGCAGGCCTCCTTGTGTCAGCGTCAGTAGACAGCTCCCAGACTCTGTGCTGTTGCCGTTGGTGCTGTGTGGTGCGTCGGGCCCGACTGTTCCAGGCCTAAATGTGCACCCTGCTGCTGGTACCAGTTCTGGTGCGTGTAGTCTTCCATGCAGGCGGCGGGCGAGGGATCCACAGGAGGCTGACAGGGACCCTGCCCTCTGGCGGTGGCATCCACCAACGCATTACTCTTGATGCCGCTGCTTGTGTTGATGTTGTTGCTGCCGTCAGCGTTGTTGTTGTTGTTGTTGTTGTTACCATTGCTGTTTTCCCATACAGCTGGGGATGGAGGAGAGTTGCAGGCCATGGAATCGCTGGCATCTGGACTATGCTCGAGAGGAATTTCCCCGAGCGGAAACTCTCCGTTCTTGTAGAGCTTCTTGAACTTGGAGCGACGGTTCTGGAACCAGATTTTGACCTAAAAGAACGAGCATCAAATGTTCAATAATCAACTTAAAAGCAATGTTCATTAAAATTCCATTGTTCAGTCTTGTGTTAGCTCCGGTTTGATCTGCTTAAGGTGAAAATATCCGGAGTATGCAGTAGTGGAGCATTTAGCTGCTAAAGTGACAGATATTTTTCACAGGAGGTGGAGGAGACCAAACACGGAGCTAAAAGCGAGTGAATAATTGATTTCCATTCAGTTGGATGTGCAAATAGGCCTTTTGTCCTCCACCAGAGAAGAATGAAATGCATCTTCTGTAGGCTTGCTTTATTTAATTGATATCCACTACCAGGTGCAATATTAATCCATGAGTAAGCAGTTCCTTCATCTAAACTGCTCGTCAAATGGATCTACTGAACAATTGTTGCCAAAAAAATAAATCCTCTCAAAATGTTTTGTCACAACAAATAAGGCAAAAGGTTTGTTCATAATAATAATAATAATGAATAAATAAGACTTTTACCAGTAATAAACCAGCTTTCATGCAACAACAAGGTATTGTCTAAGAACTGTTTCCAACCAGCAGAGTCCATCTAATAGACTAGATTAGGGCTGCAACAACGAATCGATAAAATCGATTATTAAAATAGTTGGCAACGAATTTCATTATCAATTCCTTGTGTTATTACGGCACTCAATAAGTCGCAGTGATGTTTGAATCTGAACAAAGTTAGTTGAGTGCAGAGCGGCGCAGCAGAAAAAAGAACAGAGCGGAGGTAGAGGACAGACTTCCCTTTTTTCCCTGTGGAAGGGTTTTTTGGGAGTTTTTCCTGATCCGATGTGAGGTTCTGGCACAGGGATGTCGTATGTGTACAGATTGTAAAGCCCTCTGAGGCAAATTTGTGAGAATGGGCGATACAAAATAAACTGAATTGAATTGAATAATGCTATCTTGCGCAAGCCAATCAGCGCTGAGCTGCTCCGCTGTTGGTGAATCTAACTGCTGCTGCTGCTCTCGTAGCGCTGCAAGCGGCAGTTATTCAGACGTAGTCTGTGACATTCACCGAGCTGTGTGAGCCTACGGGTGATGTTATAATTCTAGACACAAGGGCGTTAGATGTTACGACGTTTGTGGGATTTCCACAAGAAGTATAACGTAGAAATAGTGGTTATTTCTTCCGTGGTGGATGGTGGAAAATATGTTTTCATGGAACAAAGCGACGGAGATAAGCCACGACCCCTCACCGACGCAAATAACGCGTTCAACCACAAATAGTCGGACAAGTAAACTCACGCGAGTAAAGCGCTGTCTGTTCTTTTTTTGACAGGGTTCTTACACATGTTGACCAATGGATTTCCATAACTTTTCCATGACCTTTGCAGGATTTTAACCAAATGTCCATGACTAAACATTTTGTGAAAACTTGGTAGATACATAAAGTGAGAAGATGTAGTATTTAAACTAAGAATGAGAATTCCAAAGCATACAGTATAGACACAGCGTAAATGAACATGAATATAACAAACTTGCATTACTTTTCCAAAACTTTTGGGATTATATTTTTTCCAGGACTTTTATTTTAAAATTCAAAGACTTTTCCAGGTTTTCCATGACCGTATGAACACTGTTTTGAATAAAGGGTTGAAAATTACAGTTTTTTGTTTTTTTATCCAATTAATCGAAAAAATAGTTAACAGATAAATCAATTATCAAAATAATCGTTAGTTGCAGCCCTAGACTAGATTACAAGACCTTTAACTGTAACATTATGGCAAAATGAGAGATATTGTAAAGCGGTCAATTGGAAAAAAATATGAACTCCACAAGGGCAACAGATCAAATGACATGACAATCATACGTTTTAAATTCATGCCTTTGTTTTCTTAGAGAAATAATCCTCTACATTGATTTACAGCTGCCGTGATAAAAAACAGCCCGCACCACAAGTCAAGCGGATAATTCACGTGGTAGTAAATCATTGAGGCAGCGAAAGTATGACTTCATAAACAAAACTGTCATAACAGAAACTACACACAGGGCCTCAGGCTGGCATATATATTATATCTTCAGATATCATATTGATATTACCTTATTCTTAAGCTATGAAGAGTACATTTCCACCTTATCAGCGGTATCTGCCTAAAGGTGCGTTCACACCAAAAGCGAAACTATTTTTCGCGTCGCCCAAAACGCTTCACCGTGTTCTCGCCATAAGCGTCGAGACGCTGCGCGAGGGGCGGGGCTTATCTCCGTGTCTGGTCTCCGTCTCCTTCATCCACCAGAATAACTAACCACTAGTTCTGCTTTATACTTGTTGTGGACATCCCACACACTAACGCCCTCGTGTTTGGGTTCATGACATCACCCGTAGGCTCACACAGCTCGGTCACTTTCACCGATGAAGTTACTGTAACGTCTGAAAGACTTCCGCTTCCAGCGCTACGAGAGCGGAACTCAAGAGCTGATTGGCCCGAGTTTCGAGATTACCGCCTCAAACTTGAAATATTTCAATTTGGGGCGAAAATTGCGCCGCTGAAAATTGCGCCGCTGAAAACGCGCCGCTGTCAACGCGTCGCCCACATTGCGTCGCCCAAACGCGCCGCTCGGGAAAATATCGCGTCTATCGCAGCCACACGTGTCTGTACGTTGACTTTACATGGGATTCAGTCGCGCGAAAAAATAGTTTCCCTTTTGTTGTGAACGCACCTTCATGAACTCCTTCGCAAACACTGTGTAGAGCGCTGTTTGTGAGCTAGCCAGCAAGGTGTGCTGATGTGCGTTAGCGTGCACTAAAAGCCATACGCGGCCGGCATGGCTTCATTACACCTGTCCATCCTGGAGAGGGATCCTCCTCTGTTGCTCTCCTGAAGGTTTCTTCCCTTACTTCCTGTGAAGGGTTATTTGGGAGTTTTTCCTGATCCGATGTGAGGTTCTGGGACAGGGATGTCTATATGTACAGATTGTAAAGCACTCTGAGACAAATTAATAATTTGTGAAAATGGGCTATACAAATAAACTGAATTGAATTGAATAAACGTAGCTGTACCTTCACATGGCTAATTCTTTTTCTGGTGCTTTATCGATGCTCGTAAAAATCAACTGACAGCTATTGTCAATGCACCTCAAGCATACAGTACTTGGGGTCTCAAATTAAACAGGAATGTTAATTAGTCCGAGCGTTGGTAAGTTGATCTGAAATTTTAATTTGCTTTAATTTGACACGCTTTCAAGTGAGAGTTCATATACTTTCATTTGACACACTTTAAGTGACAGTTCATATACTTTCATTTGACACGCTTCAAAAGACAGTTCATATACTCTCAATCGACACACTTCAAGTGACACTTCATATACTCTCATTTGACACGCTTCAAGTGACACTTCATATACTTTCATTTGAAATGCTTCAAGTGACAGTTCGGGATTGATCTTAAAATTAAAAACGTCCGCGGTTTCAACTCAAAGTAAAAATCTCATATGCCGAAAACAATAACGTGTTTGCCATGTTTTCACTTGTGTAAGGCATCGCGCTTGCTCTTGAATAATTATGTCTTTGGGCCTCACCTGCGTTTGCGTGAGGCCCATCTGAGCGGCCAGCTCGGCCCGCTCTGGCAGGGCCAGGTACTGGGCCGTCTGGAACCTCCTCTGCAGCACCGCCAGCTGGTAGCTGGAGTAGATGGTCCGGGGCTTGCGCACCTTCTTGGGCTTCCCGTTGACCATCCGCACCTCCACGTCGGGTTCCTCTTTCACTGTGGAAAAGGAAACAGTAAGAGGTCGTGTGATATCCGCGCAACATTCTTTTTTCTCCTCTCCGGTCCGTTTGTGGAACCGTAAAGATGAACACGTCACGGTGCCGTCTACGTCTTCTGTTGCATGACCTGCAAGAGAGACTTTTTTTTCTCCAACAATGAACTCGCATGGCACTTTGTGCACAGAAATAGACACGGCCGCTACAACCCCGGAGATTTCAAAGAAATTCCGGCAACCCTCTGAACTTGTAATTTTGGTCTGAGTGTCTCCCACAGCCGGGGAGGGAGACAGAGATTTATAGGTGCTTTTCATGTAGCCCGGAGGCCTGCTTGTATACATCTCTCCCCGCTTGTGCTGTTATTCTCCAAAGTAACTTTTTTTCTTTCTTTTTATATATACAGATATATATATATCCAAACTTACTTGGAAAACAACATTTGTTTGCATTTAATCGACACATTTGTTTTTGTATCAACTTCAAACTGTTTTCAAACTTTTTTCAAAATATTATACAACTAGAATTTTAGCAACCGAAAAGCGATTTACAAAATTTATGTTTTATAGGGTAATTGCAGTGTTTTGACACTAAATGTCTTTCAATTTTAATACTGTTGTACCAAAATAATTCATATCGTGGAATTAAATTTGATGTTAGAAAGTATGGAGGAATGAATCTATCATTTGAGGGCACTTTGACCTCACTATTACTGAAGTTCTGGCTATGCCCCTGTGCTATTTGATGTATCTTTACTTTTTTCGCTCTTCTATTCATCATTGTAATAAGTTACTCATATTCAAACAATGTATTTATTAATATTTTTTATATTATTTGATGATTAATAAGGCATTTCTGTTGACTTACGAATTGACTTTGTCACTCTCTTTTGATTTGTTATTTATTTAAGTGGGCGTGGCCACGACAAGGAGCCTGATGTTTCAAAGGCCAAAGCTGACTGACATGTCATGACACTAGAGATGCGTGGCTGAGGGCCAAAGTTCTTCGGGACCGTTTTCAGGAGTCAGCTCCCAACTGCAATGTCAAAAACACTGAACACATGCCTGTGGAGTTTGTTTTGCCATCTGCGAACAGCTGTTCTTGTGATATTAGTTTACTTGTGTGAGCGTAAACGGTTTAGGTTACCTATTTATTGAGTTGCACACAAGCCGACTGTTAATTAATGACTTCTTTATTCTGAATAGGAGGTAAAGTTGAAAAAGTCCCCTGCTAGAACTAGGCCATGGCTTCCATCCAAAGACCTTTAGGCTCATCGTCCTATCAGACATCAGAATCTGAAGGAAGTTCAAAGACCAGATGAGCTTACAAGTTGACAATGAGACACAAAACAAGTCAAACTCAGAGACCTCCTAAAAACTAAATCCTCCTGAAGGCTAAGCCTTTAGCCAGAAAGTATCTCCTTTTTCCTTTTTTCCCACAGGTGGTATAATATATATATATATATATTATTTTTCCTGGTAAACTTGAGTGCAATGGTGAGGTTGAAGGAGGAACATCCGCCTTGGAAAGTAAATCTTTCATTTATTAGTTCTTCCTCCGGCCTAATGACAATAAAGACTCTACTTTGGACCTGGTAGCAGTAAGAACTACATCCAATAATACCCCAGATGCAGTGTTTGTGGAACCCTTATTACCATTCTAGTCCTAAAAGAAATATAGCAAAAAGAAAAACACACGAATATCTTATAATAATTTGAGAATTATTTTTCCAGCTATATTATATTTTGTTCAGGACAAAATTTAAAATAATTCCACAATAAATGGGAATAGGGGTCCTATGTGACATCAATGAATGTTGCGTGTGTGTGTGTGTGTGTGTGGGGGTTACGTCCCCGGTCTCCCCGTATAACAACAAGCTGCAGTTTTCACTCTACTGATTTCATCTGATGGAGATTTAGGGGTTCAATATTCAAACAATATGCATATAGAAGCGATGAAGAAAGTTAAAACCCCAGTGGAGACATGTACTCCGTGCGTAAGAACTCGCGCGTAATTATTGGGTGCATGTGGCTAGACGTGAGCTCTTGCCATGCATCAGACTCGGGCGGGGCTGGGGGGGGGGGGGGTGATGGAGAGAGTGTTTAGGGTAAAGCCCGTTCTTTGAAATGACCCAACTTTAAAGTCTATCTAGTTGTGGGTTTATTTTGTTTTGTCTTTGGACTTACCGTCCTGCAGCGCCTCCCGGCTGAACGCGCCGTGCTCCCTGTACGCCGAGTGGAGGTACGGGTATTCCGCCTTGGCGACTGGGTAGCCGCCGCCAGCAGCCACCCCGTGTAAATTGTAGTGGTGGTGGTACGCGTACGGGTTCACCTGTTGCGCCGGGTACGACTGCTGCTGCTCGTGGTGGTGCTGCTGCTGCTGCTGCTGCTGCTGTTGCTGCTGGTGCTGCGGTACCGGGTAGAACTCCTGCGCGCTCTGGCCGCTGTAGAAGCCCATGTCCGTGGACGAGGACTCAGGCAGGGTCGGAGAATCCTTGGTGGCCGAGATGGAGCTCCCAGCCATGATGGGGAGGGACGGCTTCTTCTCCTCGAAGACAGGGGAGGACTGCCCGTTCATTTCTTTTTGATTTAGTTTTTTCTATAGAGAGATAAATGCGCGTGAGGTCTCGCTCTCTTACCGGGGGACCTTCTCAGTCCGGAGCTGGCGTCTTCCAAAAGTCCCTCGACTGCAGCAGCCCGGGCTGTCCACCGTGGCGGCGCCCAACCCAACTAGAGCTCCTAATTACAGGGCGCGCCGAGCCGAGCCCGCACAGAAAAGAGGGAAGGGGGGGGGCACTCCTTCTCATTGGTTCGCCCGCCCTCTGCCTCCAGGGCCAAGACGGCTCTTGACTGTCGCCTGTCTGGCTCCGATCCTTCTCCCCGCAGAAACCTCCCAGTAAAGCTCTCTCGCTCCCTCCCAACCCTCCCCCATCCCTCCCTCCGGGGCACGTACGACTTGGACGCAGCGTGGTATCTCTCGCGCAGTGGAGAACGAAGAACGGCCTACAGGATGTATTTTGGAGGTGTTTACGCGCGGCCTCCATTCACAGGCAGATGCGGACCTATGTTGGGAGTTGTTTACAGATAATCATGACTCAATTAGTCTGCGCACGTGTTGACTTGCCCCCCAGGGGGACAATCAGACAGATACAGTTCCCTTAATGTTGGTTTTTAAGGTGGATGCTGTTTAAAAGATATGGTATAAAAGCAGATATTGTTATTAACAAAATAATTTGAATAAATCATATAATTGAGCGGCAGATGGGTTAAAGTCAATATCTGTGAACATGAGCTGCTGTCAGAAGCCAGAGAGGGGAAGTCTCAAACATTCGTCATCTGGCGTGAAGTCTTGAGCTGCTCCATAAACAATGAATGGGAGACCTTGAACATGTTTTATGATTTTAATGTAGCATTCTCATGAGGAACAGAACGTGTCATCTAGAATATGCCTCATTCATCATTTATGGAGCGGCGCCACACTTTATAATTGACACCACACGTTTGAGTTTTAGCGTTTTTGGTAGTTCATGTTTCGCAAGATTGTTCTGGACTGTTATGATCCATTGGACGTGTACATTCTGAAAGTTTGGACGCGGTTCCCCGGGAACATTTATGTTATCCTTTATACTTTCAGCGAGCGGTGATGTGTGAGGGCCGCACAGAATATTGATCAAATAATGGCTCAAAATTAAAAACAGTAATGTATATTTCCACAGGTAAACAGTCACACACGACAATGCGTCGGTATTGTGTGGCAAAAGTGTTGCGAACAAGCATCACTATAAACATAAACAAGTGTAAATATCCGCTCAAGGCAACCAGTTGTTTCAGATCCCAAACCAAACTGTTCCCATGAAAACATAAGAAATGTAACTTAATGGATCAATATATAAATTACTTGACAAGACACTAATACCTAGTGGCGCAGCGCACAGACTGCATGTCTTTGAGTGCAGACTCCTTTTGCGTGAAAGGTATCGAAACCAGGTCGGGCGATCTTTTTATTTTTTCGAAAATGTATTTCTTCCTCCGTGGCTGTGATGCACTGCTCACTTATACAATCGTAACCGCCGACATGGATATGAACGGTGGCTTGAAGATCTCCAGCAATATGTTTGTGAATGTGTGACAAATCTGGTGCGCGAGACAGAGCCCCGCTGCAGATGTTAAGAGAACAGAACGCACGCGCAGGAAAACCAGGAGGGGTGCGTAACATAAAGATGTAACCATACAGGTTTGGTTGAGGCAACAGTGAAACTCAATGGCTCTGGGTTAAATGTCTCAATGTATAAAAGACGCGTGTCAGTCAGTTTTATTTTTTCTTACCAAGCTATACTGATTTGCAGGCAGTCTTGCGGGCCGTAGTTAAACTCAAACGGGCCGCTAGTTGAATAGGCCTGATGTAGACTATATGCAGGAATGTTTTTTTTCTCCCTTTATTTTTATTTTTTTGAAATAATCCAAATTGTTATTCCAGTTTTTCCCAAATTAGTGGAGCGTACTCCGCTGGTCTAAAGTGTGCAGGGTAGCTGATACATGTTCAAGGAAATACATGTGAAGCCCTTTGCTTCAGAAACACCTGGAACACAGGTGGCTCCAGGAACATAAAACTTGCAGGTTTACTTTTTTGTTATTATTATGTCATATTTGATAAAATCTTGAGTCCTTGCAAAAATGTACAGCTTGATTTTCTTCAGCGAAACCCGCTTCTTCTTTCTCTCGACCAATGTCACGTCTAAAAACGCAGAGTTCCCTCTCCGGTCGCTCACCGCGACCAAGCTAGCTCTCAGATCTTACACATTAGTATTCAAAAATAAATAAAAAATAGGACATGTCTGGCTAATCACCCGCTGCTTGGCAATGTGATATACAAACAGGAAGTGTGGATGGGTGGTTGGGGGGGGAACCAAAGGGGAGACCCCGGTGCGTCGATGAATGTCCACCTCTCCTTGTGGCGTGGTCCCGTGTGCTACGGAGAGTTTTCCCTTTTGTGGTCCACGAATCCCAGAAAGCCATGCGAGTGAGGGGGCGGGGACAAAGGTCTGAATAAGGGTTGAAGATGACGCGAGGGATTCTGATGGCCACTGGTTTCTGAAAAACATTCTCCAGGCGGGTCGTCAAGAGAAATCCTAAACATTCAGTTTCAGGGCCTGAAGGTAACACACCAACCTTCTCTCCCCATATATAATACATGTGTAAGTACTGTGTACGTATTCTTTATTGGTATTTTACAAGATTCCCTGATGGCCAGCGCAGAGGGAAACAAGAAGGAAAAAAGAATGGGGGGGGGGGTCCCAATTTGACATACAGTAGCAAACGGAGATGGTAGAAGAGCAGAGATTCAGTGCCTGAATTTGTCCACTTCATGTCGGATCAACCACGGTCTGATTGGTTGGGAAGAGGGATGAGGGGGTGGGGGCAGAGAGGCCATCTTCGGTTTGGTTGGCTGGTTTTGTTTGCTCGCTGGGTCGCTTGAAGTGTTCGTCCTCTCCTCGTCCCTCCCGGCCCGACATGAACGAGCAACCAGAAGGTCCTGACTGGCCAAACGCGTTTGTTCTCTCTTAAGGAAGGAAGAGAAAGAGAGAAAGAGAGAGGTGGTGGGGGGGTTAAAGACGACATGTGACTAATCTTTCAAAGCATAAGGCAAGTGCTGTATTCAAAGAACAATTTATACTAATATCACTGATCCATCGATAGCAGGCATTTAGAGGTAAAGAAAGGAAATTGAATTATGACCTCACTATGTAATCCATTACACAATTACTGTTTTCATCTCCACACAGGACAGTTGTAAAACCCCAAAAGAGATCTGCTGGCGCTGACCTTATGTCAGCTTCTTGGCCTTGTTGTAGAGCGAGTCCACCACTTTGCTCATGTTCTGGATGGTCTCCAGCGCCGCCTCGTACGTCTTGTCCACCACCGGCTCGTCGAAAACGATCAGCACACCTTCACCTTGGTCCAAAATACCTGTTGGATTGGAGGAGGCGCAACACAGGGTGATGACAGTAAAAATAAATCTGTGTGATATTCAAATGTATGTTGACGATACAGTGATTTATGTGCATGCAAAGAACAAGCCGCACTTAAACTCACATCCACAATGACAAATGTAGCTAAATGTTTTGCAAACGCCTGTTTTCATCTGAATGTTAAAAATACTGTTTGTCTGTTCTTCAACAAGAGGGCTTGCAAAGTGTCACCGGAGCCAAACGTTTATGTTGCCGGTAAGAGGCTACAGAGCCATATTTCTCGTACGTGGTAGAACAAAGTTGATCAAATGTCTCATTATCCTGCTTAATTTAACGAGACATCAGGCTCTCAGTTTCTGATCCGCCCTCAAACTGTCTCGTTAATTTGAACCAGACGTCAGTCCGCAGGATGATTGCGCGTGCCCGTCCGACAACAGGGGGAAGCGTCGATCACCGAAACCATGATTTTATAACAGCACAATGTCAAATAAACTCAAAGGAAACGCCTCTTTTTTCTCCACTGACGAGCAGGAGATGATCATGAAGGAATATGAGGAATTCCAGGCCATCATCATGAACATCCACCACCGCTGTCATTAAATTCATTCACTTCCTTTGTGCTGCGGAAACAGTTATACACCATGGAAGAAATAACCACCATTTCTGCTTTATACTTGTTGTGGAAATCGCCCAAGCGTCGGAACATCTGACGCCCTCGTGTTTTGGGTTCATAACATCACCCGTAGGTCACAAAGCTCGGTGGCTTTCACCGACTACGTCTAAGTAACTGGATGAACATCCTCTTTATTCGCATCCATCCTCATCTGTGCATTGACTCATGGAATCTACTTGCAATGCTTTTGGTGTGAACGCACAAGTGTTGGGGAGATGTAGCAGATCATTTTAAGTCCCTCATTGTCCCAATCAATCCAATTATATTTCTTTAAATGTGCCTGCTGGCAGCCGGCTTAAGGGCTCAACTCATCTAGAACAAGTAGATAATATATATGTTTATATTAGGGCTGTCAATCGATTAAAAAAAATTAACTAATTAATCGCACATTTTGAAATTCATTAATCGCGATTAAAAGTTATTTTTTTCTTCTTTTTAAAGACAAAACTTCCCACAGAGCTGTGTTTTCAAAGAGGCTCCTACCTATAAAGTGCCAGCGAGGTATTTAATATCGTGGATGATAAATTGTTTCTTCAGTGAAACATCCAGATTAGCAACAAAAAAAGAAGTATATTTGAGACCCCATTGGTCCTGTCATCTTTAACATTGAACAACAGCAGAACCAGTGACCTTGGTAAACTGACTGACATTCAAATATGTTCACGCTCTGGAGGCTGGGGGCATTTTTTTTTAATTCACCTTTTAAAGGCTTTTGCATATGACACATACCCAGTGTTGGGAGTAACGCGTTACTGTAATTCCACTACTTTTAGCGGTAACGAGAGTGTAACGAAGTATTTTTTTAAATCAACTAACGCAGTTACAGTTACTGAAATTTAAATGAGTTCGTTACTCGCGTTACTCTCTTTTGTGAAAAATGAACACTTGCAGACAAGAAGACAAGCTAGGCTACTTCACCTGCTTCTGATCTGACATCGCAGGACCTTGGTGGCGCAATGATATTGTAACGTCTCGGACGTTATGGACTGATGACACGGAGACGGGACGACGTTATTATTCCTCCCTTTATTGGGCATTCACAAACACAGACAGCGTGCTCCTCTCGGCTCAGCAGCTCGAACATCAACAACAACGGTTCCCGTCAACCACCCGTAACTTCCGTTTTCCGACAGGTTAACCCCGCCTCCCCTCTACTCCGCCAATCACAGGCACGCCTCCCCTCTACTCCGCCAATCACAGGCACGCCCCCTCGACCAGCATGCACGGTGCCACACTGTGATTGACAGCCACTTCCAGTGTTGCCAGGTCCGCGGTTTTTGCCGCTGGTTGAATTTTGTGTCCGCTGGTTCGGGTAGACCTATTTTGCATGCAAATTACATGAATATCTTTAAATAAAAATCCATATTTTAAATGAAATAATTTATTTATACCCAAATCCTACCAAACTGACTCCAGATCAGCACGTACACGCCTCACTAGCACCCCCCCCTCAATTATATGCAGCACCTCAAGGCACCTTTGTTTTCTCTTTTAATTAGTGTTAATACTGTAGGCCAATCACTTTTATTTCATTGGGCCTAATGTGGTAAAAAAAAAAACACTGTTAAATCACTGAGACAGTTATTTTGTATTAAGTTAACTAAAAAAGGGACTTTTGTACTCCTGCTTGATTTGAAGGCCTGTTGCCCTGTTGATTGCAATAAATAGGTCTACAACATGTTTATTGTGTTTGACTGTTCAGTACTGTTCATGACATTAAAAAAGCAGACATAAAAGTAACTTAAAAGTTACTTTCCCTAGTAACTAATTACTTTGGATATACAGTAACTAGTAAAGTAATTCAATTACTTTTAAAAGAAGTAACTAGTAACTATAACTGATTACTAATTTTCAGTAACTTGCCCAACACTGCACATACCCACGTGTTATACATCAACAGCTCTCTATCATGAGACAGTTGTCCTCGCGCCGTGTTCTCTGGTTCTCTGACTGACAGGTGGCTAATGAGCCTTACCTGTGTGGTGGGAGGTCCTTTGTGATTTACTGAATGTTCATTGGTTGTTTTTTTCGCTAAATGTTGACAGACAAACGGATTGACAAATCACGTTGAAGGTTTCGTGTGATAAGTTCTTTCCGCGCCGCGTCACCCGACACGTCGCCCCCCCCCCCCCCCCCGCCCCTGTGTATCGGAGGGGGAGACGGGAGGAAGGAGCGGAGGAGGAAACCCGACTGATTAATCCAGGAGTTTAAACTGATGTCTGCTCCGTATTTTCACGGAGAACTCAGTTTTAAAAACGGAAACAGTGTCAAACTGCACTGCCGCTGTTTGACACTCAGGGGAGTGAAAAAACTTCAACGCACACCGGAAGTAAACAAAGTTGCGTTAAAATATTTTAGTGCGTTAATCGTGGCCAAATTAATCGCATAGATTAACGCGTTAACGCTGACAGCCCTAGTACATGTATGTGGCGATGACAATATTTAATAGGAGTTTGAATATGTGTGTGTGAATCTGTGTATGAGCCAGGGAACGTAATGAGCACATCCAGAAGTTTCTCAAGCGCTAAATAAACTTTATGAACAGCTCGGCATACAGCGGCTTTCCTGATGTTCTGCATGGCCGACACTGTACAACAATGTAGCACTTGCAAAAAAGTGCGCGGCTGCATACAGTCTGTGAGTCAATGCTGGCTGCGGCGTGTGGAGTTCAATGTGGCTCGAGAAGGTCTGTAAATAAATGATTGCTTGTAGGCAGAATGGATAGCGCTCTATATAGGAAGTCATCATGATGTGATAAGAACTCTCTCCCTATAAAACTCTAATCTATCCAATATCGCTGCTTCATCAATGAGGAAGTTAAGGTGCGTTTACAACAAAAGCGAAACTATTTTTTCACGCGACCGAATCCCATGAAAAGTCAACGTACAGACACGTGTGGCT
>NC_079410.1:19789370-19811870 GCF_029220125.1 Pseudoliparis swirei | reverse complement strand
TTTAAAGAAATCTGTAATTTCTTTTATGTTTGAGGTGCTTTATATATGTATTTCCTCATAGTCCTAGGCAATAATGCTACACAATAAATAGAATGCTTCAATCGACACCGTGATCGGTATTATCGGATCGGCAGATACTGATTTCAGTGATCGGTGATCGGTGATCGGCACAAAAAACCTGATCGGTGCATCTCTAGTATATATACATGTATCTATGTATATATAGATATATATGTATGTGTATATATATATGTATATGTGTATATACTAGGGCTGTGAAACGATTACAATTTTTAATCGGGTTAATCACAGGTTTTTGTGGATTAATCATGATTAATCACATATTACCGATATTCTCGGTATATTTTGTGAGAACATAGAGATTTATGACAAAAGACGGATATATACATTTATACATTCTTCTATACAATGGTGCTGCAACTCAGCAGTTATTTAGCAGTTTTCTTCCATATGGAACATTAATACATCTTCATCCTAAACAGAATGTTTAACCCTCCTGTTACCTTTCGGGTCAATTTGACCCCATTCAATGTTTAATGTCGGTGTTCTTTGGGGTCAATTTGACCCCAGGCTGTTTTTCACTGTGTCAAACATATAAGAAATATCAACTTTTTTATTTATTTAAAGGGCTATTTAGGTTGTCAACAAACAAACATAAAGTACCTCACACTTAAACTTGGGAAGCAATATTAATTCTAATAATTATCTGGAGGTTTTAATTGCTGGGGTCAAATTGACCCCGAGGGTAAAATATGTTAGTAAATGTAAAGGTAACAGGAGGGTGAAACAGAACATTTTTCTCTTGTTTGTCAACCATTAACTCCACCATGATACAATCTAAAGGTGGACAGATTGACAAGTGACTTTTTTTTTGCTCGTTCCGATGCGCGCACGGAGCTCTGTGGCGCGCGAGATGGAGATCGATAAGTGTTAACGCAACGCGAAGAGACAGAAATGACACGCTGCTGTGGAGATACGATCAACAACAGACGTTTAGTTTAATAAAAGAACAAAGACGTGCTATAGAGAACATGTCAGGGGGCGGGCCAATTCAAGATTCAAGATTCAAGATGTTTTATTTGTCACATACACACACAGGGTGTGCAGTGAAATGAAAGTGGCAATGCTCAGCAGGAATGTGCAACAAGTACACACTATTTACAATAAAAACAACACAATATTTACAGTAAGTGTGTGTGTGTGTGTGTGTGTGTGTGTGTGCCTAAGAGGGGCAGTTGTGTGGGTCTATGTGGGGGTCCTGGTGAGGTCGGAGTTCACAGTCCTGATGGCCTGAGGAAAGAAACTCCGTCTCAGTCTCTCTGTTCTTGCAGCGTGACTACGGAGGCGCCTGCCTGACCGCAGCAGCTGAAACAGTCTGTTGTTGGGGTGGTGAGGATCCTTCATGATCCTGCCGGCTCTGGTTCTGCACCTCCTGGTGTACAAGTCCTGCAGGGTGGGGTTCAATAGTGCGTTCAGCCGAACACTACTCTCTGCAGAGCCTTCCTGTCCTGAGCGGAGCAGTTGCCAAACCAGGCTGTGATGCTTCCTGTCAGGACGCCTCTACAGCTCCAGAGTAGAAGGACTGAAGGATCCTCTGGGAAACTTTAAATTTCCTCAGCTGCCTGAGGTGGTAGAGGCGCTGCCTTGCCTTTCTCACCAGAGTGTCTGTGTTCGTTGACCATGTCAGATCCTCGGTGATGTGGACTCCCAGGTATTTATACCGCCACCCTCTCCACAGTAGTCCGTTAATCCCCAGTGGTGAGTACGTCCTCTGTTGTTGTACCTTCCTAAAGTCCACAATCAGCTCCTTAGTTTTGGTGACATTCATGATGAGGCTGTTGTCCTGGCACCAGAGTGACAGATCAGCAACTTCCTCCAGGTAGGCCTTCGCCGTTGTCGGAGATCAGGCCCACCACCACTGTGTCATCCGCAAACTTGATGATGGTGTTGAGCTGAACCTGGCCACACAGTCATGTGTGTACAGGGAGTATAGTAGGGGCTGAGGACGCAACCCTGGGGATCCTGTGTTCAGGGTGAGGGTTTGAGGTAGTCTGCCCACCCTGACCACCTGTGGCCTGGCGGTCAGGAAGTCCAGGATCCAAGCACAGGGGTGTTCAGTCCCAGCTCAATCAGCTTGCCGGCCAGTCTGGAGGGACTATGGTGTTGAAAGCTGAACTATAATCAATGAACAGCAGTCTCACATAGCCCCCCCTCTGGCTGTCCAGATGAGAGAGTGTGGTGTGCAGCACCTGGGAGACAGCATCATCCGTGGATCTGTTTGGGCGATAAGCAAACTGCAGCGGGTCCATGGAGGAAGGAGGAAGGCGCAGATGTAGTCCTTTATCAGCCTCTCAGCATTTCATGACCACCGAGGTGAGGGCCACCGGTAGTCATTCATACATGCTGGAGAAGCATTCTTGGGCACAGGGACAATAGTGGATCTCTTGAAGCAGGCGGGGACCACGGACTCAGCCAGGGAGAGGTTGAATATTGTGGTGAACACTGGAGCTAGCTGGTTAGCACAGGTCTTCAGTACTCGCCCAGATATGCCATCTGGACCTGCAGCTTTCCTGGTGTTCACCCTCAACAGAGCCCTCCTCACACTGTGCTCGGTCAATCTCTTTAATGTCATGCGATCTACCAACACGACGCCGCGATCGACGTGTTGAGACCCCTGATCTACAGGAAGTAAAAGTCGGAACAAGGTTTCCGTAGGTGAACCTGCGGAAGGATCATTACCGATGAACAGACCGTCTGCATGAGAGCGGACAGAGTTCAGATTGAAGTGGTGTATTGGAAGCTCATTTTGCAAGTGACTTTTTTTTCGTCCCGACGACCAACAACAGAAGGATTGGAAGCTCATTCTGCGCATGCGTTAAATGCGTAAAAAAATAAAAAACTAGTTAAACCTGTAATTTAATTAACTGAGTTAACGCGTTATTTTTCACAGCACTAGTATATACATACATGTATGTATATATATATGTATGGATATATATGTGTATATACATACATGATGTACATACTCTGTGTGAAGTTTTGTCTTTGAAAAGAAGAAGAAAAAAATTTCATTAATCGCGATTAATGAATTTCAAAATGTGCGATTAATTAGTTAATTTTTTTAAATCGATTGACAGCCCTAATATATATATATACTGTATATATGCCAAGCCCAAAAAGTAGGAAAATTATGGAGTTACCAATAATAATGAGCCGTGACCTACATGTTTTGTGTTTTCTTACTTTCTCCTCTCTGCTCCCCCAGCTGGTTCAGTCCTGCGCCGCCCCCCCCTCAGGCGCTCAGTACCCCCCCACAGTGCTCTGCGGGGCCGCCCCCTCCTCTCCCTTCGTGGTCAACCCCTCTCCCGGACCACTGCTGCCTCTCATGACCTTCAGGAGCAACACGGAGGCAGTGGCTCTTGGTGAGGAAGCCTCCATATGCATGTGGATGGACCCTCAGGTTCCCTTTACATCGTTGAGATATTATGTGTCGCATTTAATCGATTTCCATTGTTTTGTGTTGAATAAAACAGATTAATGCTTCAACTATTGTGCCACAGTAACGCTCTCTGTCCGACACAGGGAACCACAGCCCTCACGGCCAGGCAGCCTCCATCTGGACTGAAGACCTCACCCTGGCTTTGGAGACGGCTAAGAGGTACCTCCTTCTTTACTCTTCCTCCTCTTCTTCGTATCTATAGTTTTTCTTAAATCTTCCTATTATTATAATTTTTATTTAAAAGGGACCATTTTAAAACATAAAATGTCACCATTTGATGATCTGTACCAGGTTGTAGCGACACAGCTAATTTGCAACTGTAGTCCATTGACAGACCATAAAAAACATACATGTACATATATAACTATAACGGGCATTCGGTAGAGCGCATACCTTCGCATATCACAAGATTGGCATTGAATTATGAACATGTTGGCATTAGTTGCATGCCAATTGGATAAAAATTGACCGTGCTATGGTAAAAAGAAGATTTTGAACTTTTCATGTCCTTGACCTTTGACCCGATTGATCCCAAAATATAATCAAATGGTCCCCGGATAATAACCAATCATCCCACCAAATTTCATGCGATTCAAGAAGATTTCGACCTTTTCATGACCTTGACCTTTGACCCGATCGATCCCAAAATCTAATCAAATGGTCCCCGGATAATAACCAACCATCCCACCAAATTTCATGCGATTCGGTTTAAAACTTTTTTTGTTATGCGAGGAACACGCATACAAATAAATAAATAAATACACGGCGATCAAAACATAACCTTACGCATTTTCAATGCGAAGGTAACAAACGTAAAACAATAACAAACATAAAAACAATAACAAACAGTCCAG
Source organism: Pseudoliparis swirei (assembly GCF_029220125.1). Taxonomy (NCBI): domain Eukaryota; kingdom Metazoa; phylum Chordata; class Actinopteri; order Perciformes; family Liparidae; genus Pseudoliparis; species Pseudoliparis swirei. Next base: position 19,807,496 of record NC_079410.1, on the reverse strand, counting down.
GATAAGACGCACTACAACAGTTTATGTGGTAAGAAGAACAAAAAATACACACAATGCGAAGCTACAGTACAGCACATTTAAAGTAAGTAATACATACTATTAAAAGTCAGTAATAAAAAACATATTAAGTAATAAAAACCATTAAATCTTCCACTTTCTTTGACGGTCTTCTTCCAAATCACCTTTTTTGTCTTGAAAATGTTCACTGCAGTGCAAGTTTCCTATCTCTCCTTCTCTCCTCACATTTTCTCCTGTATTGTCTTTACAGGGTGAAATTTACAATTAATTATAGGCAGCGTAAAGACCGGAACGTCCATTTCGTAGCTAACTGCTGCAGTATTTGTTTCCTGTTCGCCATCTTCTCCCTGAAACACTTTTATAGACTTTTGAGACGTCCAACTTTCTTTCAGTCCCTGCTGATGTCCTCTCCTCCCTCCTCTCTCCTCAGTCTCTCCGTTGGCTTGGTGTGGGTGAATTCCCACTCGGTGTCTGACCCCTGTCTGCCGGTCTCCGGTCACAAGGACAGCGGCACCTGCACTGACGGAGGACAAGAGGTACGTACGGCTGTTTGTGACTTCTTCACCGGGCCGAGCAGAACCTAACGACGCGCTCTCCGCTCTCTGCCAGGGTCTGTACCAGTTTCTACTCCCGTCCTCGTCTTCCTCCCCTCTTCCTCGCTCCTCCCCTGTCTCCATGGACTACGCCAAGTTTGGAACAGCAGCGTCCCCGGCTGCTATCATTCCTGATGATACCAACCCTGCCAGGTGGGTTTATAATGCTTTTTTCCTCTCTTTAAAAAAAATGTCATGTTCATACAGTATCACAAGGCATCATAGCTGCAATATTAGCTCATTACTTATGTATTAATGTAAGTATCAGGGCTGTACCAAATATCTCTTTTTTTATTTTAAACTTTTATTGACTTTTTCGTATTATGGTGTCATCACACCAAAGAATCCTTGATAAATATTCTCAATTTATTTTCATCAGTGCGCCTCCCTTTGTGAGAAGTGAAAATAATGTTTTTTAAAAAGGCTGAATACCAATGAATATTTTGTTCTATAGAAACCTTTTAGATTATACAATGTTTTGGAGTCATTGGAAATGTTTGGCAGTCTAATTATAATAATGTAATATAAAATATAAACTAATCTTTATCCCCAACTGTGATAAAATAGAATAGGGGGGGGGGGGTAATTATTTTAAATAACAGCATACATTATTACATGATTGAGGATACATATCGGCCCACTTTTTATTTTATTTACATTTATTTAACCAGGAAAATCCTCATTGAGATTTATAATCTCCTCTACAAGAACGTCCTGGCCAAGACAGCAGCAGCACATTAAACAAAGTTTCAGACATACAACGTAAACCAGTGACAGGTCACGTGCTTCCTCAATCCTCTCCTCCTCCTCTCCTCTCCTCCCATCAGCGCTCCGAAGGTCCACCTGCAGTTCGTCGGCGGTAAACCGTGTAAATCGGTGTCTGGCTGCAGTGTGGCTGTGCGGCCACCAGGGGGCGCCACTGTGTTAGCCTACTGTCCCGATGGAGGCCGGAAAGACGTCCGCAACGCCGTGGAGGCCGCAGTCAAGGTTCAGCCTGGGTGAGAGCTTGTTATGAGGGCTGATGTTCACCCTCTCCGGGGTTGTTCAGTGGAACATGTTCGTCCAGTCTCGTGACTCATCGATTCTTTATCTGACGGAGGTGTGTGTGGTATGTCTCTGGCTCAGCTCTCCTGCTGCGGGGGTTAAATATTTACAAATCACCTGCTGCAAATATGTCCACCCATAGTGTTACATTCTTTTTTGTTTTTAGGCAATATAAACTGTTGCAAGGGAAGATATTAAACTGAGTGATGATAAATAACACAAAAGCAACAACATTTGCTCGCACACGAAATACAGAGCAAATTATTCAACGATGGTTGAAACACCCTTTTTTTCATTCTTAAAATATTTTTAAAATGTTTTGTCGAGACAGATTGAACCTGTACGTTTTGCCCGAAATGCAAACTTTTGTAGGTGAAAGTTTTAGACATTATTTCATGTTGTTAGACAATGGCACTCCCTCTGTTCAATCCAGAGGCGCCAACGTATCTCCCAACCCAGTGGGCTGTGCGTTTTTATTACCAGTCAAAGTCCAACTTGAGAAATGTAATTAGTCATACGCAGAACATAAACAAAGCACGTGATGATGCTGAAATCCGATAAACATCCGGCTCTTCATGTCGGTACCCGTAAACCATTACAAGTACAGTATGAGCTCAGTGTGTCTGCAGGACACTTCTTAACCATCATTCCCAGTTTAGATAGCTTAACCTAAATAATGGTAAAGATATACATATATATATATATATATATATATATAACTTGTCTTTCTTTCTTCCCCTCCCGTAGCTGGATGAAAAAGAGTCCGTCTGCACGCGCTCAGTCTCTCTACTCTCTGGCCAAGGGCCTGGAGGCAAAGAGGCGGGACTTAGCGGCATCAATCAGCGTCCAGACCGGCCTCTCAATGGACGAGGCTGATGAGGAGGTGGAGCTGAGCATCGCCCGGCTCAGTGATTGGGCAGCTTACTGTGACAAAGTGCAAGGAGGATCTCCAGTAAGGCTTTTTTTAAATTGTTCTAGAAGACCAATAGTTCTACAATGTGATGTAGTGGGGTCGGATGCATGTGTAATTTTTCTCAGTCATTTCAAATTGGTGTTAAAGTTTGGTTTTCACTTCTAAGTTGAAGTTTAGGGTCTATAGAAAAATTTGAGTCCGAGTGTCAAACACACAGATAAAAAATGGCCTCTAGGGGGCGCCGCAAAATATGTAAACTGCTACAACTTTTGATTAGATTAACCAAATTTAACAAATGAGGTATGTATGGATTCAGAATTAAAAGGAGAAACTGGTATGCTAAGCATTTGGTGACCAGATAAAAATAAATACACTTTTAGCCCAAAATATTACATGGACACAAGCGAAATTATGCTTTTTTAAAGATAAAGTCTGAAAATATCCTCACAGTTGCTAAGGAATTTTACTTTTAATGTTATTTCACAAGTCAAGACTGTGTGGTGATTAAACTGAAATTGAAATGCTCCTCACTCTTCTATTCTATGCCCTAGGAGGCACCGCAAAATGTAGTAACAGCCATGAACTTTCTATGTATTGATTTAGGATCAGGTGTCTCAACTTTTTTCAGTCAGTCAATCAATCAATCAATCAATCAATCAATCAAGCCAACAAGCCATCATTTTATTCACAAGAAATTTTCACAAAAGAACTTTATATCTGGAAGAAAGTAAATCAATAACAATAAGAAGATAAACAATAGTTTTTCTGGCATTCAAAAAATGAACAGAGGACCATAGGGCTAACATTTATTCTGAGAACTTCACTCTACAATGATAACTATAATTTACTTCTTTGATTTATTCTATGTCAGTCTTAGAAGTTCTGACATGTGCACTTGCACAGACGTGTGCACTTTAACCGCCTTCATGCACTTGCACCGAGAACTGGCAGGTCGACTTGTACAAGTACTTGTACAACCACACTTCACATCTAGTTGTGTCGTCTTTGGCAAGTGGTATCGTAGTCCAAATGGGAAGAAGTTTGCTGTCCTCTTCTTTCCACCCATGGTCAGTGGGGTTGTTGTCAGGCATTATAGACCTAAATGAATGAATACATAAATGCATGGATTTTGTGATTATATAGTACTCAAATCCATACAGGTGCATACTTACATGTGGGCTGTTGTCCAGATGCTTGCTTGGAAGACACTCCTTTTGAGATGTAGATCCAAAGCATCCATTGTTGGGGGGATTCTTTCAACATCCCTCGTCTTCTGTGAGAATAGCCTCATTCGAAGATCAACATCATTTTCCTCATTTGATTCACTGGAGTACAGCCTACAGACAAAGTTTACTGCAACTTCTTTCAGCCTTGGAGAGGTTTGGAATGGAGTCTCAATGATGGTTGCGAACTCCTCTGTCAAGTGTGGAACTGTGCATCAATTTGCAGCAGGATCGCACCCTGAACTTGAAAGAAGATGTGCTGTCTGATCCCGTGAATGCGTGGAAGAGAGCCATGGCTTTACATGTTTCTGTGCCCAGTTTTGTGGCGAGAGTGTTCAGGAGATCATTCTTGATGTCTTTCCAGTTTTGAAGCAGATCCAGATTTCTGCAGTTGCATTCAAAGCCTTGATATGATGGAAATTACTCAGCAGGATTACGACAACATCTGTGTCTCCAGTATAGACCATCCCAACTGATGCTGTTTGGAGGGCATGGAGAAGATGCACTAGGACACAGTGTCAGCTTCCTCGTGGTTGCAGCGATCCATTGGAGGACTGTTTCCAACATGGTGGACGCAATCATCTGCTGTTATGTAGACATCTTTGTCATCTGGGAACTGTCCATTTGTTACAAGCGCAGTTGACAGGAATGAAAACAGTTCTGTCTTATTATCCTCATTTGCCAGAAATGCCTGCCAATCTCTTGGGACTTTGGCAGTGCCAGAGATGCGTTGTCGGGTGCCTGATCCTCGCTTTTCTCTTGTTCCTCCTTTGATTGTCAAAGCACGATACTGGTCCCAGACGATGTCCACTCGTGTTGATCTTTTCAGGTCACGTTGAACTCTTGGGCAGAACACCTTGTCGAAGTAGGACTCAAAGGTCTTCCCTTGGACAGTCGTGCCAGGCAGTGAATGGATAAGTGCTCCACCATCAATGACAATGAAATCATAAAGATCTGGTGCAACTATCTCCTCACTGTCAGATATTCCTCCACTCTTAGGATTCCCCAGGATGTAAAACAACAAATCTGATTTCGTACAGGAGTTGAGGGATCCTTCGCATAACAATGCAGGTGGGTATGGCGAAGACTCGTGGCAGAAAAAATCTTCCAAATTCCCTCCGGCTTTCCAGCACAATGAAAGCTTTCCCATAAAGCTCTGCATGACGTTTGAAGTGCTGCATCCTCAGTTTAGCTGCTGTCTTCTTGCGTGTTTTCTTCTCATGGAACAACATCAAGTTGTTTCGCTTGATCGGAGCTGTCAGTGGTGTGTCATGTGAGTCCAGCACATTCTTTTTGAAGTTGTTGTACTGCTCTTGTCCCATTGACTCAACTTTAAGGACCGATGCTGCAGCGGCTGCAGACTCGCACACCTTGTTATCTAAAGTAACCAGGTCTTTACTGCTCTCCTCAAAGGGATTCCCATTGCTGAGCAACAGCTCCATCAGGTCTTTGGTGTGACGTTGAAAACGCTGCTGTGATGCTGATCCTTCCTCGTGATGAGGACGCCATTCGGAGTCATCACTGTCATTTACAGTGGTAAACTCTTCCAGGACACGGCTGATTTCCGGGCCTGTCACAATCCAGCGTTCCAACATGTCCGGGTTCTCTGTGAGGCCAATTATGCCACCCACTCCTTTGACCCTTTTGTTGGCTTGCTCGTGTTAGCTGAAAAGCGTCGATTGCTGCGAGTTACCGTCCAATGTCCCTTTTCGAACTCTGCCCGGATACTATCTGGGAGACAGTCCATGTCCTTTATAAAGACTGGAAGCCACCGGGCATAGTTATGATGGTCGAGAGCAAAGAACAGAGGAACAAGCTTCTGCAGGGTTGTGACCATGAGTTCGATCTTCCGTTCGCGATGTGCTCGTATGAACATGAAGATACTCTGTTGGTACTTGTACACAAGCAGCCAGAAGGAGAATGTTGGGCTCTCATGGGCAACTCTCTCAACCCAGTCCTCAAGGACCATCTCAGTTCCACTGTCCTCATAGGCTCGCTGTAGAAGGCTGTGGAGTACCACAACAGTAACTTGATGGGCATATCTTGTTCTCATTACATTGGATGCCTTCAGAAATGATGTGGCTGCTGCCACTGAATTCACTAGCCCAGCTTCTTTCAGGGCTTCAGGCCATCCTGATCCACGCAGAAGATCTCCCATGGTACTCCACAAAGCCATTTCAATGTGGAGCCCACCTAACATCACCACAAACTTGTCTTCTCCGAAGATGTCAGGGAAGGTCCACTGCATTTTTTTTGCAAGGTCATACAGGGGTTGGTCCACTACCATCACAGGGACTTGTTGTGGGTTGAGGTGCTCAGTGTTTTTCTTCACCAGGTTCATTCCATGGTGAGTCATTTCTGGGGTTGCTGCTTTGTCATGAAAAAGTGGCAGGAGGGCCTCAATGCTTTTTTCCGGCTGTCCAACAACATCAGATCGAGCAGCATGGAATGAAGACCACATTGTTGGAGTGCCACTTTCTAAATCAGAATTGACATAGAGGATGTCATTTACTGCCTTCATCCATGCCTCCTCATGCTGTCTCTCTGCATCAAATGAACCTCTCACCACTGGCTGCACAACTTTAACTGGAGGTTGGGTAACAAGATTCCGGCCCACAGGTGGTACAGATGTATACGAATGAGGCAGGATGGGTCCTACTATGCTGCTTTCTCCTGATTTCTTTGAGTTGATTTTCAGACATTCTTGGTGCAACCCAGGCTTCTCTGATGTAGGAAACTGAAATAGTGAAATCCCAGTTCCATGGAAGGATGAGCTTGCAGTGCGTGATGTGGGATTATGATCCAAGTTATCAAGGGCTGCAACTGTGAAAATTTGCCGACGCAAATTTGTAGGACAGACTATATCTGCATTCTTCCTGGTCTGTTGTGCAATGGCCTGTGCAAAGCAAACTTCCATGCTGAGGACCTTCTCATATGATACTGTGAGTTTATATTTGTGTAGCAGATTGACTAACATCTTGCTTCTTGTTTCCGAATGCAAATCAAGGGCAAGGAACACTGCAAGTGGAGGCTCACATTTCAAGTTTGTTGAAAGAGAGGTCATATTTAGCATGGCCACCTGACTCACAGACAGAGTCTGTCTGGAATTATCTTGATCTGTTGAGGATTTGGGTCCTGTGAGGAGATGGCGGAAGAAATACTTCATTTTCTGGGGAACAGACGTCTCTTCACAACCACTGGGAAATGAGCCATCAAATTTAAATGGAGTTTCATGATTAAAAACTGCTTTTCTGAGGATTGAAGCTGCCATTAGTAATGTGTGCGCTTCTTCATCTGGTGTTTGTGATGTGTCTGATATGATCTTCCTAGCAGTTTTCGAACACATAATGAAAACTCTGTCCCTGATACCTTTCTCCTCTGTCAAATCAGGGAAGTTCTTGAGGACTGTTTCCTTTAGGCGTGTCCGGTTCACGATTTTCTGGATACCATATTGTTTCAGTCTCTCAGTCATCATCTCTGTTAGATCTTGCAAAGCAAAGACTCTTCTACCCCCGCTAATTTCTTCTTTTATGAATTGTAGCAATTCATTTTCTGCTGTGATTTCAAGGTTTTCACTCACTGTGGTTTGTTTACAAATCACATTGTAACGGCGGTTAAACATTGTGTAGCATTTCAGATGATACTTTGCTTCAATAGCAACCAGATCTCCTTCTGCAAGGAGTGCCAGAATACGATCTTCTCCTAGTTTAACTGCCTTGTCATGTATCTCTTGGGTAAGTGATAATTTCTGGAAAGAATGGTCTACTGCATCTGTTTCTTTAGCACAGAAGAGACATAGATTGCGGTTAACAGGTTCTCCAGTCCGACAAGATCTTCTATTTACACCAGGCAATCCCTCACGGGCAGTGCGTTTTTTTGCGTGTTCAAATGCTGAGGATCTGTAAAGCTGACGACATGATTTGTGCCAGGATGCACGATTCTGCTGCATCAATTCTTCATCTGGAAGATCTACATCTGGGTGGGGAGCCGCACCAATAGCTCTAAACTGACTCACAAGGTTGATGATTTCTTTGTAGGCTCCCACTCTACGACTGGCAACTGGATTCGCAAGAGGGCAAACAAGTTGTTCCTCAGTTTCTTTTTGGCACAGAATGCACAATTCCCATTTTCTTGCCTCAGCCATCTCATAAAAACAGAATTCAAGCAGCCCATACCCTGCTTGTTGAACTCCTGTATTTTGTCAACAGGAAAGATAAAATATAATAGTTTTGTATTTACCTTTTTGTAACCAAATCAAACTTAAGTATGTTATGTAAAATAAACAGCTAAAAACCTAAAATTTACACAAGTGCAAGACCCAGTAGACCTATTCATTCCATCCTGCTGCCAGCATTAAAGTTAGCTTTAACTGGTGCTAGCAAAATGACTAATGTTAATGCTAGCTACTGTTTGGATTTATTAGCTACTAGCTGTGGTTGATATTTCACAATTTATCACACATTATTTGTCGTACAAGTTCATTAAAACATAACTTAGCATCCAAACATGTTCATTGTTGTTTTCTTACCTTCAACATACCAATATTGCCAGAGAGAAATTAGCACAGATGCTTGATTGTCAAATGAAGGAAATGTGTCTGCTAGTCTGCCCTCTTGTGGCAGTAGATGGCATAACTCTACTATAACCTTATTTTTCATGGATGAAAGCAGCAAAATAATTAAAAAGTGCAACAATAACAAAAGGCCTGCAAGTTGGGTGCTTCATATCACGTAGGCTATATGCAGCCATATTTGTGTACGGGTATCCTAGCTATGTTTGTGCTATAGGGATATTCTGAACACCAATCTTAAATCCAGTCGAGTCATTACACAGCCTTTATTTACAATAACTTTAAAAATCATGTTTCATAGCAACTTTGAGGACATTTCCAGACTATCTCCAAAAAAAGCATAATTTCGCTTGTGTCCATGTAATATTTTGGGCTAAAAGTGTATTTATTTTTATCTGGTCACAAAATGCTTGGTATACCTGTTTCTCCTTTTAATTCTGAATCCATACATACCTCATATGTTAAAATTGGATAATCTAATCAAAAGTTGTAGCAGTTTACATATTTTGCGGCGCCCCCTAGAGGCCATTTTTCATCTGTGTGTTTGACACTCGGACTCAAATTTTTCTGTAGACCCTAAACTTCAACTTGGAAGTGAAAACCAAACTTTAACACGAATTTGAAATGACTGAGCCTTATACGACCCCACTAATGGTAGTTAGGAGGCTCAGGAGCATTATTAATAAACTTCTTGTTGTGCTACTCTCTCTCCAGCCTGTGCCCCAGTCCGGCTCTGCGCTCTCCCTCCCTGCAGCCCTGGGGGTCGTGGGGGTCGTCCTCCCCGACGAGAGTCCCCTGCTCTCCATGGTGACGCTTCTCGGCGCGGCCGTCGGCAATGGCAACGCCGTCGTCATGGTCCCCAGTGAGAAGTATCCGCTCCCGGCCCTGGCTTTGATTCCGGCAAGTGATGAGATGTCGGAAACAAAAGTTTGATAAATGCTTCACAATAAAAGCATTTACCACAAAATATCAAATGTGCTGAAGCCAAAGAGAAGAGCAACGCAAATTACTAAAAGTGAAATTAGCAACAAGAACAAATGTCAATATTTTAAATTTAAACGACAGCGGGGTGAATGAAGCTTCGAGCTAGTCGGCACATTCCTGCCTCTAACCGGCGACATCAGTAATCGGACCTCCGAACACATGTGTAAGCCTGTATATATATCCATAAACACTGATCTTCCTCCTCCTCAGGTGCTCCAGTCTTCAGACCTGCCGGCAGGATTGGTAAACATCATTACAGGAAGTAGAGACCAGCTGACAGCGGCTCTGGCTACTCACAGCGTCATAAAGGCCATCTGGTACTGGGGCAGTGCAGAGGTGAGGACTAAACACGTACACCACTGTTTACATTTCAATTGGGGAGTAAACAACAGCCTGACCTCTTCATCATCTTCATCTTCCCCCCTGCTCTGTGTTTTGCTGCCGTAGGGCTGTCAGTACCTCCAGTACACCTGCACCAGCCCTCTGAAAACTCTGCGCCTGTCCCGCCAAAAGGAGGACGGCGTGAAGGACTGGGCTCGGTGTCATCCCTCGCTCCTGGAGGAGGTGTGGAGAAACGCCGTGCAGTGGAAGAGCGTCTGGATTCCGACTGCATAAAAAGACAAGAGGAGAAAGAAAGCTCGACAGCGCTTTAATGTCGGCCCGTAGAGTTCAGGTGTGACCTGTAAGCAAATGAGCTGTGGCCATGAGAATGTTGAGATGTCAGTAAATAAGAAATATCTTATGGCATTTATAAATGAACACGAAACTTTTAAAATGAAGGTAAAATAAGAACGAGTTACGAGAGAGCAGAATGAGATCACAGGAGGTTAAATATATTAACATATTCAAATGTTTTATTTTGAAAAAGAAATCAGAACGCAATGACAAATACAGGAATGTGTCACTTAAATGTGATAGTACGGCTCTTTGTGTGTAATATGGATTCACGGTGAAGGATCAGTGTTCAGGTCGCACAATACACAACAACAATACGACAATGCCTGCTCTTCAGTAGAACCGTATGACTTCCTACCTCTATCTATTGTTTATGTTTGTCTTTCCAGCCTGATTAGCACGTAGCGACGACAAACCCGGAGAGGAATTATGTCTGATCTACATATTCTTTTTCCTCCTGTGTTTTTAAGTACAGTGAATTATTCATTTTCTAAGTTCTTTAATTTAGTTTTTTTTAATAAATTTGTGAAAAGTTAAAAGGTTTCTTGTCAGACTAAACGCACTCGTGTTTTCTTCCAGGTGGGCTTTAATTTGTCCCGGCACTCTAAACACAAGGTTAATTTATTGTGCGTTTGCAGGTTATGTAACATTACTGTCATGTTTTCTTTTGGCTTTATGGGTAATTTAATCTGTACTAATCTGCCATCAGGGAAAACAGCTGTTTGTTAGTCATAAACAGAGGAGGGGAGGACATGTAGATAAGACTGCATCACCGGAAGGAGAGAGAATATCCTCTCATGCCTCTCAGGGCTTTTGTTAATCTCTGTTGTAAAAGTGGCAATTATAAAAATTAATTGTTTTACTGCAAATACATTTTTTTTTCAGTCTACAACCTGAAACCACATCTGCCTTCGAGTTATGTCTGTGACCAAGCAATTACACAATCTTCTGTCAACGTAGCACTACATATGCATATGTGCATATCTTTATCACTGGACTATAATATTGTAACCTTTCTGCACGCTAACATTCCTCGTGAAATGATTCCGTGTCTAAGTTCACTCTGAAACGTGTGTTTCTAGAGAATGACTCTGTGGTGTTTACTGTATAAAAGCCCAAATTAAAACGTCAATATTCAATCAAATCTCAACAGAGGAATTTATACCCTTTTTTCTCCACTAGTAAAATCCAGTGGGCAGACTTTGTTTAAATCAGCAACGTCATCGTCTACAGAACATCCTGTCTTGTTTCAGGATCCTTCTTTTTTAACTTTCGTGTTCCTTTTTTCCCCTCCAACTGCTTTTTGTCTGAGAAGTGTGTCACGCTCTTCGGTCACGAGGCTGCCCTCGGCGCTGTGGACTGTTGAGTCACAACGATGACTCGGCACAAAACCTCAGTTGAACTGGCACTTGTGTCTACAAGGTCGACGACTCGTGATACATGACTCAGCACCTAAAGATAAGCATGGGGTGCTTACTGAATTGCTGAGTCACTTTTCCCCTCCAAGTATAAGCATGTCGGATATAAAGTGAGATATTTCACTGTAATGGCTCAAAGGCGGAGTCACTGCAAAACATTCCTACTAGTTGGGAATGAAAAATGCACTCCGAATAATAATCACCATTAAAGTAGCAGTTTGAAAATGAAATGTAGTCGTTGTGGCCCTCAAGGTTCCACCTCGCTGAATGTGCCGTGTCACTTTATGATGGATGATGTATTGTACAATAATATACAAGAGCATGATAGTCCACATGTACACGAGGCCTAACCTCAACCCATCACCTCAGTGTGTGTTTGTTTTGAACTCGTGGAGTCAGTGTGCTACTTGATGTCACTTATCTGACTCGTGATAAGCACATATGAGCATGCATTAAAAACAGGAGGCGCTTTTAGAAGCACACGTTTAATTATGAACATTATGATAATGACTGACAGTATGCAAGTACAGCATTGTTCGAGGCTTTTCAGACACTGGCGTCTCGCAACAGGCCTGTGGTATTGAGTAATGCAATAAAAGAAAAAACACCTCTGTGTGGAAAAGACTTTGTCAGCAGTTTTTAGAGGTTGTGTTGTGTTCCGCGATCAAACCAGTTTGTATAGAGCCAAAGTTAAATACATAGCCAAGGTTTATAAGCGGTCTATAGTTGGCCTATTGATATATTGATAGATGGACATATAGGGAGTATTGGCCAACTATCCAGTGCTCGGTCGGTTTGTAGAGCGAAGGCAATCGACCAGAACTCAGTATATAATCAAGAGCTATGACACAAGTTATTTTGCAGCTTGGAAACAACAACAAAACAGTTTGGTCTAAATGTATCTTTTAATATGGTCGGATGTATTGTAGTTAATAGAATAACAGGGGAGGGATTTTTCCCCTTCATAAAAACTGGGGGGAAAAGATAGAAAAACCTAAATACTCTTACATAACGGGACAATTATTTTTACACACATAAAGTGCACACTCAACCAATTCTGTTTTTTTTATTTCAATTAAAACTATAATGCACTCTATTGTCTTTTAAGATAGAAAAAGTGCTTCGTCATTGCAGGTGTGAATCAATCAATGGGATTTACCCGAATGAGGAAGGGGGCGTGGGAGCAGCTGTCACGTGCTATCCGAGCTCAGTGATTGGCGGAAACGTGGAGAGTGACGTTGGTCATGTGCTCTGCACACGGGTATAAATATCAGGGAGAGGAGCGTCTTCCATTTTAGACAAGTAGTTCTTGCTTCAACAGTGTTTGAACGGAACTTCTTTCCTCGTCCCTCTTCACCCTCCATTCCGGAAACCAGAACAACCTTTTCTACTTCAACACTACCGAAAGTCGCCGTGAAGCTTTATTTTTGTACCAATTTACTAAGAAAAAAGAACCGAAACCCCTCAACTAACGCCAGTAAAATGGAGTCTCAGGTCCGTCAGAACTACCACCGCGACTCCGAGGCCGCCGTCAACCGGATGATCAACATGGAGATGTTTGCCTCCTACACCTACACGTCCATGGTGAGAGACGACACCTGCTCTTACTTTAATCTAGTAGTACGTATCGATGTCTAACTATCTGTATGTATTGTTTACTTAAAAAAAAAAAAGTAAGTAAAATAAATATATACACACTCAGGTAGTATACTAAAATTTTATTTTTTATTTTTGTGTGTTAGCATGCTGTTCATCTGATGGTTGCCATATGGGGAGTCTTATCCCCCACCCTCCACATAGAGTACAATTTGTTCAATCATGCTTAGGCTCTTTTTAATGTGTTTTGCCCGCTTCTCAACTCAATGCTTGTGTTCTAACCGACTAGACCTTCTAAAATCATGACTGATGTGGCTGACTACTACTTGGCTGCATAACTACTGTCTGTCACAACAACCTCTTTTCTTTTTTTTCAAATGTGACTTCTGCTGATAACCGGTTTTCTCACCACCTTCCTCCCCTCCTTACAGGCCTTTTACTTCTCCCGTGACGATGTGGCCCTCGAAGGCTTCGCACATTTCTTCAAGGAGAACAGCGACGAGGAGAGGGGGCACGCCGAGAAGCTGCTGGCCTTCCAGAACAGCCGCGGAGGACGCATCTTCCTCCAGGACATCAAGGTTGGTACAGACTGGAGACTGCCGCACGCTGTGCTTAATGTTTATAATGTGGTGACTGTTATAATTTACTTTTTCCCCCTCTGTAGAAACCAGACCGTGATGAGTGGGGAAGCGGGCTGGAGGCCCTGCAGTGCGCCCTGCAGCTGGAGAAGAATGTCAACCAGTCCCTGCTGGACCTCCACAAACTGGCTTCTCAGAATGGAGACCCACATGTAAGTCTGCGTTGGTGCTGAGAGGCTGCCTGAGAGGGTCCAGGCTGAACCACCATGTATGAGATGTCTTTGCGTGGAGTAATTCTCTCCCCTCATTTCTCAGATGTGTGACTTCCTGGAGACCCACTACCTAAATGAGCAGGTGGAGGCCATTAAGAAGCTCGGCGACTACATCACCAACCTAGCCCGCATGGACGCCAGCAAGAACAAGATGGCGGAGTACCTGTTCGACAAGCACACCATGAGCAAGAGCTAAATGTGCAAAGTCACAGGGTCGAGTCTGGAGTGGACACGAGTTGTGGTGTTTTTGTTTTGCATGTCATTTAAGCATTTATAGGTCATGACTTTGCCCTCATCGCCTTTATATCTTATGTGACATTTAGAACGACTACTGTGACTGACTGTTTCTTATCTGTTCCTAATCTCAATAAACATTTTGCGCTGGGCTGTGGTGTCTGACCTGCATCTGTTTAAATGAGTCTAGTGTTTACACTTTTCAAACTAGGAGCCCTAGTTAAATTGTTGGGACAACTCAATCTTGCAAATCGTAACTCCCTTGTAATCTGCTTATCAATGACTACACTTCTGAAATCCTACAAGAGTCAAAGAGATTTCTCTATTCCTATTTTCTTTTATATTTCACTCTGTTCAACCAAGTGATTGTCCGGATTCCTCCTGAGCTACATTTTCTTAACTGAATAATCTAAGGAAATAAAAAATTGCACATACCACTACATAAGTTAATTCTACTTAATTAACTTAAAGTGGTAAAAGTTTATAATTTAGTAAATTGAAACCACTTTCCAAGTAAAAGACTGACATTTCAATGTTTACTGTCTTGAAACCAGATGTGTCAGTCAGCCTTTATTGAGCAACATGTTATAGCGCCAAGTATTTAGAAATGTCTTTTACTATGGAAATTTGTGTTGAAACGGTAACACAAATTGTGTTTTATTTCTTTATCCAGTCAGTATCATTCCTTGTTTTCCAATCAACACAAATCAATGAATAGACCTGTATCTTGCAAATGTGTTGTAGCCTAATGTATTTTTATTCAGAGGCAACATATTTTTGAATATCCATTTATCCATACCGTATACATAATTTGTATACTGATACACTTTTATTTGTTTAATATTTGACCGTTTCATGTAATCTTGTGATTCAAAGAAGCATTTTTTTCGGCTTCTATAAAATAAGGGATAACTATATGGGATTGCAAATAGTGGATAACGGTGTTTGCCTCTTACTATGACGTGAGGCATAAATATTAATCTACAGATATGTGAATGTGTTAAACAAAGCAAAGCACGACAGTAGTCTCTCAGCTGTCAGCAACGATTCATAAATATCCGGTTCACTTCCAAAACAAGGCCGACAGCAAGCAGTCGCAGCCGGAAATGACGTATTTTACGGAGCTCTTCGTTGGATGGACGTTACTAAGTCATTCAAATGAATTATAATAAACTACTTAAATTGTCTTTTCTCTTGTTCACTTGACAGCTGTACAGTTCGTTGTTTTTCTTCAGTTTGTTTATCCATGTGTAACTTTATCGGTTTTTTTTGTGGCCGGAAGTAGCTACACGTTAACTTGACTGTCTATTCAAATACATGATATAGCGCCCTCTAGTGTACGTCAGTCAACATCTTCGTATAAATACTGTGGATATTATGTTACATACAGGCAGTGAAAGAACAGCAAACTATGAACGGAGCGTCCCGGTGTTTCCTTTTAATCACGTAATAAAAGTGCTCGTTTCGGCTTTATAACGTTATTGATGAAGCTTTCCTGATGCATGTAGCTTATAGCCACTTGATTTGAAATAATTAGTTAGTTACTTAGCAGATTAAGGTTATCAGAAAAAATATACTCAATTAATAAATGAAGTGTTATATATTATATATTAAAACGAGCAATGAGCAATTATACTTGGGCTAACACACATGGCAGTGATTTGTGTAAAACTATTTGTACACTCAACCAATTCTTTATTTGATTTTCAATTCAAACGATAATGCATTCTATTGTCTTTTGAGATAGTAAAAGTTATTCTTAATTGCAGGTGTGTCCAATTAATGGAATATGAAAACTGGGGATACACGAATGAGGAAGGGGGCGGGGCGTTCACGAACGCATCCTTTGTCGAGCTATCTGAGCTCAGTGATTGGCGGAAACGTGCCGTGACGTCCCGCGTGTCACGTGCTCAGCGCAGAGGTATAAATAGGAGTGAGGGGAGCATCTTTCATGACTCACAAGTGGTTCTTGCTTCAACAGTGTTTGAACGGAACTTCTTCCCTCGTACTGCTTCAGCTAGCACGGACACGAGCGAGAAACTTGTGCCAGTAAAATGGAGTCTCAGGTCCGTCAAACTACCCGCGACCCCAGGGGTAAGGAATAACTGGGAATGTTTTTAAAATAATCCTGGTGAGGCATGCTTTTCTTTAACTGTTATATGATGTTCAATTTATTTATTTTAAAAAAAAACCCCTTGGGTTATTTTAAAGGAAAATTTCTTCTCTTTTGTTTTATAAATAACTTTGGCCCGTGCTGCTTCTTTTTTCCACTTTTTTTGTGGTTTGGGAAATTGCTTTTCCCCCCCCACCTTTCCCCCTTAACCTTTTAAAAAGTATTTGGCCCCCCCAAACTCCATTTTTCAACGACAGACAAGAAGTCCGACCCGGACGCATAACCGTTTGTCACAACCCAGTGTGCTTGTAAAACCCCTCCCTCCCTTTAATTTACTTTCCCGGACGATGTGGTGAAGGTTTACCTTCAAAGGGCAGCGGAGAGGAGAACACGCGGACTCTGGCCCTTTCCCAAAAGGGAGGGCACTTCCCCCAGGCTAAGGGGTCAGCTGAACCCCATGTTTAATGTTTTTTGAGTATTTTCTCTATTTTATTTGTTCCCCTTTTTAGAAAAAAACCTAATGGGGGCGGTGGAGGCCCTGAGTCGCCCCCACTAAAAACAACCAGCCCCTTTGGGCCCCACAAACGGCTTCCAAAATGGAGACCCCCCCTGTAAGTCGGTTGGTCTGGAGGTGGAGAGGGTGGTGTGTTGAATGTCTTTGCAGTAATTTCCCCTCATTTCTAGATTGGACTTCTGGAGACCCACTCCTAAATACAGGTGGGGCCTTGAACTGCTTAAATAGGTGGACACAAACAAGAGGGGGAGTATGTTGAAACCAATGGGAAACTAAATTGGGAATGGTCAGGAAAAGATTTTTTTTTTTAAATTTCTTTTTAAAAAGGTTCCCAAAGGGGATTTCTTTTTTTTTGTTTTTTTTTTTATTTTTCTGTTTTTCAAACCCAAAGTGAAATTGTTGGGGAAATTTCCTTTTTCCCGAAAGCCTTAAAAAAAAATTTTTTCCCTTTTTGGGAAAATGAATAATCTAAGGAAATTTAAAATTGCACATACCACTACTTAACTTAAATTGGTAAAAGTTTATAATTTAGTTTCATTGTATTTACCTTCAAAAGCAGGTTAAGATACTTTCTGCCTTTACTAACGGTTTTTGTGTATTGTAAAAATAATCCCCATCAGAGGCACATTCCAGGAGGTTATACTTCCAGCAGGAGTGGGGCACTAGAACACCCATGGATGTCTGGGATGGCACGGGGGACTTGAAAGCACTGTTCACCTCCTGATCCTGCATTAATGGAAAAAAGGTGTTACCCGGGTTGTCCTGGGCCCGCCCTCAAAATTT
Organism: Pseudoliparis swirei; assembly: GCF_029220125.1. NCBI lineage: Eukaryota > Metazoa > Chordata > Actinopteri > Perciformes > Liparidae > Pseudoliparis > Pseudoliparis swirei. The sequence goes on along the minus strand of NC_079410.1, from coordinate 19,789,968 downwards.
GGGGTGAGAAAACTGTCAAAAAATCCCAAAACATTTTAAAGTAAAAAATTTTTGACGGCTAAATGTGTAGACCGGTCCAACCATGTTAAAGTGAAAAAATAAATATGCCATTATCAGGGGAAACTCCTTTTCCTTAATTTTGACGGATTAAAAACATTTTTGTTTTCAAAACCCCACATTATGAAAGAATTTTGGACAAATGTGGGAATTTTTAGTCAGAAATTTTACCCAAGGCAGGGCCGCTTTTCCCAATGGGCCCCTTTTAACTTTGAAGTCCTTTTTAGATTTTTGAAATTTTTTAATATCTAAATAAAAAAATATTTTTAAAAGAAATTTATCCCAAAAACCACCAAAAGACTGATCACCTAACATTTTTTTTATGATAATATACTGTATCTTTCCCAAAGGGCCCTTTTAAATTTTAAATAAAGGGAAAACCTTTTTAAAGCTGGCACCAAAAAATTTTACTTTTTAGAAAAAATATATTTCAAGATACAACTGTTACAAAAGTGTATATGTTTAATATTTTATTCATAGCTTTTTTCTTTTTTGCGGGTTTCCCGACCTGTCTCCGGTTTTGATTTTAGAAAAACATGGT